>NC_079505.1:42556003-42856003 GCF_030052815.1 Hevea brasiliensis
CAGTCCGGCTTAATGGTGCTTTCGATCTTAAGTGTTCAAATCAAGTTTCCAATTTTAGTAATTTTAAGTTCCATCCGGTGTTTGGTCTAGGCTCAAGCCGATCTCATGGTTACAATGTTCTTCCGATCTCTCATACTTAGATTAATAATCACTTTTAAGTTTGATAACATGTTCAAACAATCAAGCACTTGTACAATTTGGATGCTTTCCAATCTCATCAAGAAATTGAGCAAAAGAGATCTCATTTCATATCAAAATAAAATACAAGTCATTCGGCTGGAGGATCACCCCCAGCCTGTTCTACATTTCGCTCAGTCTCTCTATCTCCCTCGGGTTCCTCATCGCTCTCATCCTCGGCCTCTGGGGCGAGCTCGTTCATCCAGGAAAAATCCTCTTTAGGATACCATTTCTTTAGCTCTGCCATAAGGTCGTTATGAGCGTTCACATAAGCCCCGACTTCCTTCGTTGTGCTCTCTTCTTCCTTAGCTTAAAGCTATTCATCCTTGGCTCGGAGCTCTTCCTCCTTCGCCCGAAGCTCTTCAGCATAGCGAGCGAGATCGGTAGACCAACTAGCCCGAGAGTCTTCGAGTTCCCGTTCCATTTCAATGATCCTCTCCTCATAACGCTTCATCTGATCCTCCATTCTAGTGATATACTCGTTAGAAGAGGAGAGCTGAGCTTGTGCGGCAAAGGCATCTTGGATCGCCTTAAGAATCTCCTTCTTTAAGCCGTGGGCTTTCTCTCTGAGAATATGCTGATTTGTGATGGCCTCTAAACTTAAGCTCATTGTCTGAGCTAAGATATCATCAAAGCTCTCCTCTGCCAACCGGTTCCGATCTTCTTGGAAGCAAATGGAAGCTCCCATGACTTTGGCTAGGTTGGGGTTTCCCCTAGTAGAGCAGTTCCTTTCCAATGATTGGATCAGAAGCTGTGCGCCCCGGGAAAGTGTCCGGACTGTGGGACTAGATGACTCCCCTTCTACGTTGGAAGAGCTCGGAGAAAGCTCGATTTGTTGAGGAGCTAGAGGGATGACTTTTACCTCAGGGATCGGTTGCTCTTGAGGTCGGGGAGGAGAGCTCGGCACTTCTATTGATTCGCAATGAGGGGTCTGAGCATCGACAGTGGCGGCCCCCTTCATCGCCCTCACTTTTCTAGAAACCTCCCTCTTTCATTTGCAGCTCTCCCTAGAAGCATCATCGCCCGCCATACCCGCACGAAAAAGAAAGTCAGTGAGTTCGCTAAGGTTCAAAGACCAGAGATATGGACAATACTAGGGCCGAGGTCAGAGAGCTAAAGCTCGTATTCTTCGCCAGTAACCAGCCGCATCATCCAATGGTGCAGTTCGGTCATCACTGCATCTAAGTAAGAGAATTTTTGAGTGGACGCCTGAGACTTTAACTCTTTCACCACGGAGTCTTCATCCTTATTTAATGTGATCCTTTTTGGGTTCGGAGTGACCAGGTGTTGCCAACTCCGGGGGATCCCCTCAAAGCCGTTCTGAATCTTGCTCCTCAAAATAAAGAACCGGTTCTTCCAATTCTTTAATGAAGAAGGAAGATCGGTAAAGAGAGAGCAATGGGGCTTAGCTTGGAAGAACCAGAACTCATCATCTTTCCTTCGAGCGAGCCTATGCAGCTCGGCAAAGACTTTGGCTGTGGGCTCCAGTCCCTTAGCTCGGCAGAGGCCCCGGAAGGCTATTAGAGTCCGCCAGGAGTTCGGATGCACTTGGGCTACCGAGACATGGTGGAAATTTAGGATGGCTTTGTAAAATTCATCCAAGGGAAAGTGGAGCCCGGCCTTCAGTTGCTCTTCATACACCATGATGAGATCGCCCTCCTCAAAGAAATGGTCGGCCCAATGATCCCCATGGCATTTGATCAGTTCGAAGGAGTCGATCCACAAATTGTACTCCTAACTTATTGATTGGAGATCGGCGTCCCTCAAGACTGAAGGCAGCTCATCGATTGGCAGGTTGTCTCTTCTCAAAGATGCCCTTCGCCTCGGTCTGGCACCTGAACTAGTTATCGGGATGAGGGCTCTACTAGCTTGACCACCTGATCTAATCACGTCACCCTCTTTCGAGGTCCACGAAACGTGGACAGAAGACGGACTCGCAGCTCTCTGACCTTCGGCGCCGCTCATTTTCAAAGAAACCAAAGAAGTTTAACTGAGGAAAGATCAAAACCCTTATTGGAATGTGATCAGTGTCGGAGAAACTTGAAGAAATGAAAGAATTTCGAAATCGCTCACAAAGCGCAGAAAATAACATAAGAGAACAACTGACTGACCCTTCCCCTATTTATACCCGTCTGAGCATTCAATGCTCATAATGTCCCAAGCGACGTATCGGTAAACAGAATCCGCCCGCTTTTCTGACACGTCGCAGGAACATTCCAGAAACTCCATAAATAAAATGAGAGGAGATCGGCTGGCTAAAGATCGTCGGATTAAGGCGAATGTTCAGAGCTACAGATCGGTAAAAGGTAATATAATTAGGAACCAGATCGGATATGCACATCAGAGATCGAAAAATAACCAATGCCATAATAAAATGATAACTGTCAAAATAAAATTCCATTTCATTTCCAAAAGGTCAGATTACATCATTTGGGCGATCTTAAGAGATCGGGTTACATCATTAAACACCTTTAAAGGTCAGATTACATCATTTGGGCGATTTCTAAAGATCGGCACTACATTTTACCTAGTAAGAACCTATGTCAAAGCCTAGTCTCGTGGCTGAATCAAAAGATGTGTCTGATCAGAAAGCCAACCATAGGCATTGGATAGATGTGCAGCTTAGATGGGGTGACTATAACTCTCATGATGATGGGAGGAGTCATCGTCGATGTCATCGACCAGAACCGAGCTGCAGTCAGGACGCCTAATGTGGTGAGGAGCCAAATGAACTTCAAAAGGTAGTCACCGATGTTAAGAGGGAAATTAGTAGTCTTCTCGCCTGAAATCGGTTCACCAATTATATCGGTAGATCGACCCGAGATCGGTACGATCGATATTCTTGATCTTGATCGGTAAATTAGTCCGGTTCTCTCACTATCATCAATGGTGGATATCATGATTCTCCGATCACCGAGATCGTAAATTTTCAGTCGAGGAACAAAGTGAACAATAAGAAAAAGATCAAAAGCGGTCACCATGGCCGGAATTGTCACCGGGGAAACTAGAACAGGAGAAGTGAATGGAAAAAGGAGAAATGGAATGTGGGAGAGATGTCCCGCTGAGGCATATATATAGGGGGTCTGAGCATTTATTACTAGCGAAAATCGAAGTGGATGCATCGGTAACCGAAGGATTAAATGCTTTGACTGAAGCAACTCGGATAGAAAGGAAGGTTCTGGAATGGGAGAGATCGGGAGAGGGGCCCGATAGGAGAGATCGGAAAAGGGTCATAATAGAGAGGTCAGAAGGAATGGGAGATCGGAAAACAAGAAGAGGATGAGACAAATTCCCAATAACATAATCAGAGCTGAGGTAGTTAAAGCATTGCAGGCGTGATCAAATCTTCACCGCACGCCTCATTTGTAGAATCGCCCACATTGCTGACAGGCGCCAAAAACAATTATGACAGTTCTGTACATCGCTATCCTCACAGTTGATCACACTTGCAAGGACAAGTTCGGAGCCCTTGGATCAAAAACAGACGACAGGTCTGGCACCTTTTGTTCCCAGCCCTCGGATCCTTCTCGTAAGAAAGGATCCTGAACCGTTGGATTAGGAAGAAAAGGACAGATATTCTGGATGAGATCCCAGACGTCCAATTTGATTCTCTTTAATTCTCAGGCATAGGATTATGTCCTTTCAAATCCAAACCTTCCGTCTCCCCAAGGGGAAATCCTGACCCTTCATCAATAGCACCCATCCCCTATAAATACCTGCATGCAATACTGTAGAAGGGACGAACGAAAAAAGGTAGTAATTATAGTGGAGAAGCTCTGAAATTTGATTCAGTCTTGCTACTTTTCTATTTTGAGCTTTCGAAATAGAGAAACTTCAGAAACCATTTTTCTTAAGTATCTCCATTGAAGGAGTGTAGGACCCTTAAACTCTTCATTTTCAGTTTGTCCACTACTCTGTGATACCATTTCTCAGTTCAGTTTCGTCTTCACCATCTTAATATCAACATTTTATTCTCCAAGCTTAATCTCATTCCAACCCGGTCATTGTCACTTCGGCTCAACTGCATTCTAACTTGGTACTTGTAATTTCAAAGTAAGCATTAGTCCCCAGACTATTAGCTCGTAGCTCTACAATATTTGTGGCTCAACAGATAGTTCAATACACTCAACCCCCCCCCCCCACAGGTAAGTGTCTAGACCGTTACTTTGTCAAACGCTCGCGTTTTATTTTCTTTGTTCTCATGCTCGTAATTTTCATTAAGTTCAGTTATGCTAAAGAGCCCCACGTAGATAGTTATTCTCTTGAGTTTATCTTTTTATTCATCAATTCATGTTATTTATTTGTTCTTAGCTTTTATTACCTTCAAATATAGGTGCTCTGATTACGGGTAGCATGTAGGTAGTCTAATAAAACGTTGGTAGCTATATCTTAACACGAGAGTTTCTTTAAACAAATAAAAATAATAAAAGTTTGAATAATAAATCGGAGGAAAAAGTTATGAAGTCAAACCACTAAACGAACTCAGGAGATAACCTGGTATAGTGGGGATCGATGTAAGATCGGATTCCAGACTAGTAAACGAAAGAGATCGGACATTGCCTGCCAAAGAATACTGGTAAGGCGATCACAAAGGGGATCAGTAAAAACTCAGTCTGGTATCCCCTCCCGAGTTATAAGGCAACAATGGGTTAAGAGAAGCGTCGTTCGGGTTTCTGGCATCTTCAGGCGCCAGAACCCTTAATCTAAGGTTCTCACGATATTCGATCGTAATAAATACTTTAAGAGGTCGGGGGAGAGTCTTACCCGATCCTCATTCAATTAAAAACACAGAGATCGGAGGAGAGTTCTTATCCGAGATCCATTTTTAAAATCTTAAACCAAATACTTTAAGAGGTCGGGGAAGAGTTCTTACCCGATCCTCATTTAATTAAAAATATGGAAATCGGAGGAGAGTTCTTATCCGAGATCCCTCTTTAAAATCTTAAACCAAATATTTTAAGAGATCGGGGGAGAGTTCTTATCCGAGGTCCTTCACTAAAAGTCTTTAAACCAAATATTTTAAGAGATCGGGGGAGAGTTCTTACCTGATTCTCATCCAAAATTTAAACAAAATGAGGAAATCGGAGGAGAGTTCTTATCCGAGATCCTTCACTAAAATCTTTAAACCTAATACTTTAAGAGGTCAGGGGAGAGTTCTTACCTGATTCTCACAATATGCGGAGTTCGGAGAAGAGTTCTTATTCGAAGTATCCTGTTTGACACTTCAAATAAATATGTCTAGAGATCGGGAGAAGTTTCGTCCTGAGCTCTCTTAGTGAAGTTCAAAATAAACAAAACTTCAATACACAAGGCAGCTTTATTCGAACAACTATTCACTAAAGGGCTATCTCACGAACTCGTGTTCTTGGGCAACCCTAAATAAGTGAAATATCAAGCACTCCTTTATTTTGCACAAAGGATTAACATCATCACTATCCCAACCCCCTAATTACCCTTTTTTTTTTTTTTACGAAAGAGCATAAGATTAAGTCTGTTTACCCTCATTGAGGGACAAGGCGGGGTGCCTAACACCTTCCCCGCCCGTATATGGACCCCGAACCTGGAATCTCTGTTTTCGAAGTGGTTTCTTTTAATTTGTTTTCAAAAATGGTTTTCTTTAATTTCCCTCAAAATTAAAGTGGCGACTCCTCACCCTTTCCCATTTCGGTGAGTGTTCGTCCAGGCGACCGCAAAATACCTTGCGACAATCAACACGCCTTGCATGTGAGAATATACTTATAATTCATGTACTTCTCTAGGATCATGTTCAAGGAGCAGTAATCATCATACTTATCAGAGTATTCCTACACATATTAGTTCTTTGTACCTATATTAAAACATAAAACACACAATTTAATTCTAATGTCGTAGAAATATGTAATAAAATTTTTACTACAATAAAAACATAATAAACTATCTAGGAAAGAAAATAACATCCTTTAAAACAAAAACAAATAAAACTACTTACTAAAGCAAATATACAATAATTGTAATTTTAGTTCATTTATAAATTTATCTCATTTAAAATATTAACTTAATTACAAGTTTTATGACATTGAAATTTCTAACACTTTAGGATTAGAATTGTATAATTTTTATTTATTTATTTAAACTAGTTTCAATTGCATGTACATTGTACGTGTATCAAATAATTATAACTCGTAAATATTTTTGTCTATAAATGTAACACCCCTCTCCCGTCTACAGTATAGCCGAGTAAGGCGTGCTACATTCGGTGCCGGAGCACCCTATCCTATTTTATCGTTTACAATATTAATTTAATATCCATTTAATTTTATTATCTCGTAGAAATTTTTTTTTTATCCCATTTCATTTTTATGGGGACCCAGATAGAGTCCCCTTTGTTCTATTAGTGCATGGTGGGTTTCATGTTACTTGTTAAAATAATTCATATCCATTTTATCATGTCACTTCTCATGCTCATATCAATTTCAAGAAAATAGTTACATTTCATTCATATAAAGTTTACATATACAATAATTTACAATTTATATACAATCCAAAATTTTTTTTACATCATTTACTTATGTACAGTGATCCAAAATGCAAAATTTAAATACACATGAGCCCTACCCAAAATGAACTGGTGAGGTGACACTAACCCTATAGCAGATCTGATCCTCTCTATTTGTATTCTCCTGCTACTATTGCGGCTGCTGGTGCTCTCCAGTACCTACGCGTGGTAAGAATCAACGCGCTAAATATAATGCTTAGTGGTGCATATATTGAAATAAAAATAAACAAATAACTGAAATAATTATTCTACATGTATTCTTATAACGAAATATAAAATTTTATGAATTTCTAGGTCTTTTACATGTTTATAGAACTTTAGACAAAATAAATTAATCGGAATCTTTTTATCATGTATCTTACGTTCAATTCATTGAAGTTCACCTTAACAATCTTCTCATTTATTTATTTCAATTAAAGATTTCTACTCATTTCTATGCCCAAGTAACCCACGACATACTATAAAGACTGGATACACGGGAGTATACAAGTTAGACATCCGTATGTCTATCAAGTATATAACGGTCATGTCAGGCACAAGGCCAGCGGGCAAGCATAAGTCAGTAATAATAATAATAATAGGCATTATAGCCATCGGGCAGGCATAAAGCCAGTAGAACAATCATCTTAGACATATGTTGTCTGTCAATGATTATCCATGTGGGCAGTACTGTAATATGTAGTCCCTAATTGGTAAACTAATCGATCCAAGCTATATAAATGAGTCTAAGTGTACTTTGGGCAAAATAGTATTATTAAGTATTTATAATTTCATAAATTCATGTTATTTTTATGCTTAATAATTTATTCTAATTCATTTCATCTCATATGCCTAGTTATTTTATGGACTTTTCTTTAGGACCAGATTTGGTGCACTGTGTTTACATAGTAGATTGACAAGGATGTGGCCACTGTTGGGCCACACTCCCTTCATAGAATTTATTTCTCTATGTCTTATAGTCACTCATAAATTTTTATTATAATTTTTCAAGTTTTGTAGAATTAATTATGGCCAAATCACTTGCCTGGACTCATGTACCTTATTCTACTAGGGCTCATGTTTATATCAGAAACTTTGACTCCCATTTTAGGGTTCTTATGTTCATAATTTGAGGACCAAGTCTAAAACAAAGTTGGAGCCCTATTTCTTGGGGTTCCAGATTAGTATGGCTCAACCTAATTGGAGTTTTCTAGTAGAAGATATAGCTAAATGAGTGTTCTAAGGTCAAATGGTTCTTTTGAAAAGTTTCAGAATTTATATGTTAAATTAACCTAGTCAATTGACCTATTTCCATTAGTTTCTGGGGTTAGGTCAAATGACCAATTTTGTAGATCTATGTCTTATAAAACTTTTGCCATTAGTTTCATTGCATTTGGATTTTTATAGACCAAGGTATAGCCATTTTGCTAAAACTGGTCAGGTGAGCTTTAGTCCAGAAAATTATGGGTAGAATGGTGCAGGTCAGTTTGGTGTCCTAACTTGAGTCAGCAATTTCATTTGGTTAGAGGCATTTCTGGGCTTAGTGTTCAATTAAAGTTGTATTCCTATGTCTAATCTTTCCAATGACACAAAAATTAGGTCATTTGGACCTGTCTAGAGGAAGTTATGGCCAAATGAACATGTACTGTTCATTTGGTCAATTTTCTGGGTTTAATGTCTGGACATCTGGATTGGGATAGTAAATTGGTCAAGATTTTGATAGAATTTGGGCAGAGTTTCTTCATGAAAAATAGGGCATTTTGTCCTAGATTTCATCTCCAATTAGTCTCACACTAATTGGAGCAACACAACTCTACTTATGACTATTTAATCTTGCTGGACTCATAGGTCCAGAATTCCTGCACATGAAACATCACTTCCAATATTCTATCCTTCTTACTCACAACTACAATTTATCATTCATAACACTTCAAATGATTAACAAACAATCTCAACAAGATCAATTTCAAGCCATATCACCAAGGTAACAAAATTAACTCAAACCCTAACTCTCATTCCTCAATTCATATAAACACATGCCAATCAAATTGTTCATCATAATTACTCATCAATATCACTAATAAACACAAATAATTTCATCAAAACCATCAAACCACAACTCTTATCATGGCTGCTGAAATTTATTAATTTTCTATCCCTATGAATTTCTTTTAATTTCATATCAATCTAACTTAATTTAGCAAGCTTGTCATGGTTAGAAAAGAAATAGAAATGAATTAGTGCACTAACCTCTTTGAGATCAATTTAAGCTCCCCAAAACTTCAATATTTCTTCTCTTTGTTACTACCAATAGCTTTCCCAAGACTAGAAATGAAGTTCTTGTGAAGGGAGTATGAAGATTTATGGAGGAAATTAAGAGAAATAAAGCTTGAAAAAAAAAAAGAAACTATGGAGGTTGCTTTAGGGAAATGGTTCGGCCACCATGGTTTAAAGAAGAAGATGATAGTTTTTTTTTTATTTTAATTCATTTTCCACTTATATAAATGTAGTCTTATCCTTTCTTGTGTGTTTGTTTAATTCTTATTGGTCACTAGTTTTTTTTAATGATGTCATATGACATCATAAATATAAAGTAATAATATTCTTTTCTTTCCTTTTCTTTTCTTTTCTTATTTTCTTACACAATTTCATGTTTTTAATTCATTTTATATATTTTAATCTCTCTTATTTTAAATGACATTAAAAATGTCAAAGAAAATTCAGGAAAAATTTATTTATTGGTATCAGAGCACACTCCTTCAGTACGGTGTGAGAGCGAGGACACTCAAAGCTTAAAGGGGTGAGGAGCCCGGCTTAGGCTGGACATGGCGTAAAGCTCCTTTGAAAGACAAGGAAACACGTCCCACATTGGAATGGGAGGACAAGGTAATGATATATACAATGGGGGAACTAATCACTAGAGGCGCCTTTTGTTGGAATAGCCTGGAGAGTTGGAAGAACTCTAGAGTTAAGCATGCTCGCTTGAGAGAAATCCTAGGATGGGTGACCTCCTGGGAAGTTCTCCATTCCACCTATGGGACAAAACCGTGAGGCTTACGGCCAAAGCGAACAATTCCTCTAGTGGTTGTAGCCCGACCGTTACAATATAAATAAATAAATCTAATCATAACAAATTTTAAACTCTTGTGTAAATAAATTACACTTTATTTTAATTTATTAAGTGATAGTTCTAAAAAAAATTATTTTATAAAAAATAATATCTCTACCACTTTTATCTTTCACTTTTCAAAAATACTTTTGTCCAAAATTATTTGTCATTTTGAGAAGATTAAGGTGCATTAATTATTTTTTTCTAACTTTACCCTTATCTCTACTAAGTTTAATAAATATTTTTACAATTTTTATAACTCATCTTATCACATTTCTCTCTCTCTCTTAATTTGGTGAAATAAAGGGTAATTTAGTTAAATTATAGAAAATTTTGTTATGATTTAGGTGATTTAATTGTTTTCTTAATCACCATGCAAAAACCTTAAACAACATATGAAAATGGATGGAGTTAGCAAAATAATAGCAAAAATACTCTTAAATAATTTATTATTTAAAATTTTTAGTGAATAAATTTGTTCACCTATTATTTTGGTCGCTCATTAAATTTTTCAACCTTATTCTTTTAACTATTCCTTTTGGATCACATTTTTAAAATGCTTAAATCAATTAGTGACGATTACAACATCTTTTTTTCTTTTATATTTATTTTTTAGTAATTTATTTAAATTACTATGTTTCAACATATCATTAAAATTATTGGCCCCTTTAACATTAATTGTGAGTGAGGCTAACCTTTACTATTCTAATATTCTAATAAAACTATAATTACTAGTAATTTATTTGTCACAACCTTTTATTAGGTCCCTTATTGTGAGGCCAACTTTGAATGAGCTATTATAGTATCAATTTTATTCTACTAGAATATTAGAATACTCATAAAGGTTAGCCCCACTCATAATTAATGTTATATGAGCCAATAATTTTTAATAATTACCTATCATTAGTTTTCAAATTATGATAATTAATATTATTTTAATTCTAAAAGTTGGTAAAAAATAATCTGTTAAATTTAATTCTTTTGAAAAGCTAGGTACATAAAACAATTAAGAAATTAAAATATCAAAATATTCTTTTAAAATGTCATTATGTAGGTCAATAATTATAGTTAATATAGAATAAGCCCAATTAGAGAATGGGGCCACAACATATAAAAATATTTTAATAATATTTTTACAATTTAAAAATATTTAAACAATATTAACTATTAGAATATTGGATATAATTTAAGCAATGATTATTATTCCGTTATTTTAAATGTAGACTATGGTAATTAGGTTGATTTTACTAATTAGTTTAAAAGTTAAATAAAATTTAGCTTATTTATACAAATTGTGAGTGAGGCCATATTCTTTTTAAATTCTTATGGCCAAATATTTTTATTCAACCTTCAAAATTGTGGTCTAATATAATTGCTTTTTGTGAGTACCATATCAATAGTAAGTTATTGGCAATGTAAGTTGTGATATTTACGGGAATTAATGAGCCCTTAAAACTATTTTTATAATATTTTTAAAAAATTTATTATTTATTGAACATAATTTTTAAGCATATATTGGCTCAGTAAGGTTGACATTAATTTATTAGCCACCTATTAAATTAGGCCCATTATAAATTTGAGGCCTAATTTAATTGGTGAGTAATAAATTACTATTACTTTAATGTTTTATTGGGCTTATTGTTGGTGTGAATCGGTTAATGTTGAAAAGTTATTTATAATTTAATGGGCAATAAATATAATGAACCAATTTAGATATATGGGTCAATGAGAGATTGGTTAAAAATTATAATTTAAAAATATTAATTGGGCATGGATATTCTTTTTAATTTAATTGATTGGTCAACAAAAACCATTTTTTAAATGTTGTTATTTAATTGAGCCCATATTTTACTCACATTAATTAATGATTAGTTTTAAAATAATGTTATGCCAATTAATTTAATGTGGTTGGGCCATATATAAATTCTTTATTGTTAAAAATTAAAACCTTCATTAACCTTTTTACAATAATTTTATTATTAATCGACTAATTTTAACTAGGCATGATAGAATATGAAGCTAATAAATTAGTAATATATTTTTTTTTTGCTAAATATTGGTCGTAATTAAAAAATTAATGGACTTCAAAATTTAATAGTTTATTCTAACTCATTAATTTAATATTATAAATTAAATTATTTAAATAGATAGTTAGATATTAAATATTGGGCATTATTTTAAAGTAATACCTAACTTAAACCTGTTATATTTTTGATACTTTAATTAATTTGTTTTAATTGATCAATTCTTTTTTAAGAATTGAATAAAATAATTAATTTGTATTTAAGTTAAACTAATCAATTTATTGACCCAACTTAGTTAAAATAACAACACATATTATCCAATTTAGAATGTGTTCACCATTTTGATTTAATACTCATTTTGGTTAACATGACCTAACAAAATTGTATATTTAATAGAGTATGACCTAGTTGGGTATATTTTTAAATTTTAATGTTGAATACTTTAAATTAATGTTAAAGTAATAAAAAAAGATTTTTAGTTATATCATTTACATTCATTTTAGAATATGCCCAATTTTATAACTAAAATATTGCAAGGATCAAATTGAGATATTAGAGTACAAATAAATGATATGCCGACCTTATTAATTTAAAGTACTCAACATTAATTTTTTTTTAATTTATATGCCAATATTTTTAATTATCGAATAACCAATTTCATGTCAATAAAAACTAAAAATTTAATGGGTTAATTAAAAATAACCATCAACTTTAAGTCTAGACAATAAACCATATCTTAATGAGTCCATATTATGGGCTAACACGTAGGTAATTAATTTAGTTGAGCATTAGCAATTCTTTTAATGGTATCAAAATGGCTATTTAAAATTATGAGCTAATTTAGTTCACAAATTTAAAAATGTGTCCAATAAACCTGTTAGACCAATTAAAAAAATGTTAATTTATTATAAAAAAAATGTAGCTAATGCTATCTAGCTTTTATATTGGACCAATAAATTAATTTATAAATGTTTTAATTAAATTTCTATTGGCCACTATTATAATCATCACTAATTGATTTTTTTAATGGTTCATTAATTTTATATGCACTAAAATATTTATAAATTTAATTAAAATTGATTTAATACAATTTATTAAATACCCATTAACATAGTATAAAAATATAATAATTAGTTTGATATTGGTCAATTATCTAGCCGTTGTTAACATTGGCCCATTTAATTTAAACTTTTGAATGTTTCAAATTAAAATATTTTAAACACCGCTCATAGTTTGATGATTATTAATATTAGCCAAATTCTATACTTGTAATTTAATATTTTATATTTAATGTTTGGTTAAATTTTATGAATAATTGTGTAACATCCTCACTTTAGCTAGTCCGTTCACTCTACTGTTCCGGTGACCAATGTCGGTCTCGGCAGCTAGAATATTTGAAATTATAAGTAGACTAAAGTGGGGAGTTATAAAGAAACTAAATAATGCTCATAAAAATCAAGAAAAATTTATAAGAATGAAATACACTAAGGTTAAACGAGCTGAAACCCCAGGGATGAGTAACCCGAAAGGGAAGTGACGGTGAAGGCCGTTAGCAACCCTAGACCCGGGGAAAATTTATAAAATAATTTTTGGGACTCCAGAGAAGGGTCATTGAGGTTCTTATGGCATTAGAATGCCAAGAAAATGCTTAGAAAAATTTTTCAATCGGTACAGACAATTTTGGCTCGTTAAGCCAAACGGAGGGCATTTTGGTCATTTCGTCTTCAGAGATGATTTTTGACCACCTTGTCCATTTATGTAAGTGAATTATATGACATAAAATATGAACAAACATTGATGAAAAATTAATTAAAAATGAATAGAAAAGGAAAGAAAAGAAAATAAAAATAAATTGGATTTATTACCTAATCCTTAAGTAAGCATGAGGTCATTAAAATCATTGGCCAATCAAAATTCAAGAAATACAATTATAACACATTAAAAATAAAGAAAATAGGGCAGAAATCTGGAACAAACCAGCAGCCCTCTCCCTTCCTCAAAACGTCACCTATGCTCTCTCCCTCACTCCTCCATTAACAAGCTTCCAAACCTTCATTTTCCCTAGTTTTCTTCCAACAAAAACCCTAAGTGTTAACACAAAAGCTTGCTTTTTCATCTTGGTGAATCTTTTGGGAGCAAAAAGAAATCAAAAGGAAGAGTTCTTGCAAGCTTTGGATTAGCTCCATTAGAGGTTAGTGACTTAAACTTGTTTTTCTCTTTAAATTCATGTTGAAGGAGTATGATTGAGTGCAAAATTACAAAGAAATTTAACAAATAACATGTGTATGCCCATCCCACATTTTTGGCAGCCTTAGATGTGGTAAGGTTTTGAGGATTTCATGGAACTAGAAATGGTAGTATGGCTACCTTAACATTAGTCCCTTAAGTGAAATGGTGAAATGCAAGTTAAATGCATGATTTGAGATGTTAGGGTTAGGGTTTGGGTATGAAATGGAGACTTTGATCATGTAATGGTGAAAGTAAGTTTTAATGGTCAATTAGTGATCATTTGGTTATGTGTAAACAAGAAATGAAGTGGTATGTGTAGTGGGAATTGAGGTTAGTGTGGCTGCCCTTGGTGACCTGCAGGACTAGGCATGAGTCCAGTAGGTTTGGGCAGCAATAACTGGAGTTGTAGATGTTCAATTGGTGCAAGGACAATTGGACATGAAACTAGACACATAATGGCACAACTTTGGTGAAGAAACCATGCCCAAAAAACCAAACCAAGTTGACCTAAAGATTGCCCTAATCTAGGTGACCTACATTCTGCCTGGGCAAAATGACTAAATGAACAGTGTTTAGTCATTTGGTCATAACTCAGTGTAGGAAGGTCCAATTGACCTAACATTTTACCAGAAACAAGTTGAGATATAGACCTACGACTTTCATGAAGAAACCTAACCCAAATTATGACCATAACATATTCAAAAAGTGACTTGCAGTCATTGCTCAAAATACTGTAGATTTGGTCAGTCCAGAAAATCTAAAAAATTTGTAATCCGGCCAGTTATGGTTTTTGGGCCATAACTTGAGCTACAAAACTCCAAATGGAGTGATTCAAAAAAGTAAATGTAACTCAAAAAAATAAGGAACAACTTTCATGTTGACCACTTTGCCAAATTCCCACTGCAAAAATGACTAATGGAACAGTAAACACAAAGCTTGAAATCTGAAAATTTTGAACAAATAACATTAAGCTTAGAAATGGTATTGGCAACCAATACCAACAATTTTAGAATGCAAAATGTGGTATGTTGGGAGTATTAAAACTAATGTACCTATTGTCTATGCAAAAGTCAATATTTTTGTTGACTAATAGAATGAATAGTAACACCTAAACTTAAATTTCAAGAATTGTATAAATTAAGAGTGTAACATGCCCTAGTACACCTAGCAAGATTGGTTTGGATAGGTTTGCATGCCAATAGGGTTCTGTTAGCAGTACTGCATATAGCTTCATGCCATTCTATGTTTTATGGCCTCACGTGCCATTCTGTGACATAATAGCTTTTAGCTATATTGGTTGAGTTGTTATATTCGAGTTTTATCCCTGATAATTATTACAGCTTATTAGCTGTTTTGTTGCACACCAGGAGACACAATGTGACCGATGGTGTGATGGTCTGAGGTACTTAGTACCCAGTGTCAGTTTACCCATTTATCCAGTCCAGTCGACTAGTATGGGTTACTCAGGCAATGATAATAAATCTTATCAAATTTTAATCGAATAATACTGCAATAAATATCAGAAATTAAGTCTACCAAAAATGTAAACATACATTCTGCATATTTACTTTATTTTAGTTATTTTATTTTATATTGTCACCACTAAGCAAAATTGCTTAGCGCGTCGCTTTTCTCACGCGCAAGTACTGGAGACATAGCTGGGGAGCCCAGCAGACATCAGACCGGGTGAACTTTCAGAGCTGCATACTGAGTCCAGAGTCACCTCACATCTGCAGTGCACTCGGTAGGACATTAGGATTTTGGGTGGCATTTTGTATTTTGCATTTTGTATTAGTTTTGGATTATAACTATAAACTCTTGAAATTATTTGATAATGTAAATATATGAAATTCCATGTCATTGAAGTTTTCTGTATTATGTTAAAAAATGAAATGTTGAGAAATATACATGAATGTGATTCGAATGGTGATGTGAACAAAAATATTGAAAATAATGTGTAAATTTGGAGATTGAGTTGAGATGTGTGTATATTGGAGTTCTGGATTTGACAACTATATGGGAAGTGTCTTTTAAACAGGTTCAGAAGAACTGTTTTTCCAATTTATAGCCGGCACTCTGCCAGATTTTCTATAAAATTTGCGAAAAATTCAGATTAATCAAAAATTTTAAATAAATGAGTAAAAAGGGGTAAATTGAATTGAAATATGATTTGGTGCTCCGGTATACTGTGTGGTATATCTTGCTCGGCTACATTGTAGACGGGTAAGGGGTGTCACATTTAGTGGTATCAGAGCATCGATTTAGGCGTTTCTAGGCCTAGATAGAGTGCATACCATTGCATTGCATTTGTAAGTGTTGAGGTGACCTTAATGCAGATCTGTTTGTTTTCTTATTTTGATTAGGATATGGATCCTGCTTCCCAAAGAGCAGTTGATGATGAGGTGGAGAGTCGTGCTCCACCAAGGGCTGAATCTGGAGACAGAGGAGAATCTGCTCCACCAGCAGCTGAGGCACCTGCCCAACCTCTGTTTGCACTATTCCAGCAAATGACCGAATTCTACCGGCAAATGATGGGGGCAATACCACCACCACAACCATTGCCACAACCTCCACCAGCACCACAGAAGTCCCATTTGGAGAAACTATGAAAACATGGGGCTGTAGATTTCTTCGGAATGAAGGAGGATGATCCCATGACAGCGGAAAACTTATTGGATAGAACAATCAGAGTGCTGAAATAGCTTCATTGCACCCCCGAGCAAAACCTGGAGGGTGCTGTATGCCTACTTCAGGATGATGCATACCAGTGGTGGGACTCAGTAACCAGTGAGGTGTAACCGGCTCAAATCACCTGGGATTACTTCCTAACAGAGTTCAGGAAGAAGTATGTTAGTAAGGTGTATTTAGAAGAGAGAAGAAGAGAATTTATCAGTCTAAGACAGAGGCAACTATCAGTGGTAGAGTATGAGCAAGAATTCGTCAGACTGAGCCGGTATGGGAGGGAGATAGTCCCTACAGAGGCAGAGAGGTGCAGAAGGTTCGAAGAAGAGCTCAATGACAATATCAAAGTCATGATAACAGCATTGGAGATCACAGATTTTGCCAAATTAGTAGATGCTGCATCAAAAGTAGAAAGAGTCCGAATAAATGAGCAAACTAGAAGGGAAAGACAGTAAAAGAGGCATCCAGGTCAGTCCAGTTCATTTTCTGCTCCTAGTAAGAAGAGCAAGGGTCTTTCTGCTCAGGGTTCAGGACAACCACAAGGTCGTGGTCACCTCGTGGGGCCTGCACCACGCTCACACCTAGGAGAGGCCAGTCCACACCATCAGTGGGCAACTCTCCAGGGATGGTGTTTAGGGGACCAGCCCCAGCATCTTCTGCGTGTCCATACTTCCAGAAGTGGCACAAGGGGGACTGTTGGCGAGTGACTGGTGCATGTTTACGGTGTGGATCTACAGAACATCAGATCAAAAATTGTCCGAAGAGGACTACTACAGCTGCTCCAACACAAGCAGACAGACCTGCTCCTGCACCACAAAGGGGTAGGAAGCCCGGTAAATCTGAGGCAGCTGGTCCATCACTGAAGCCTGCATCCGAGTCAGCTGAGAGGCTAGAGACTAGAGTACCTGCCAGGGCCTATGCCATTAGAGCTCAGGAGGAGCAGGATGCCCCGGATGTCATTAGGGGTACATTCTCTCTCTACAACACTTCTGTGCATGCATTGGTGGATCTAGGATCCACTCATTCCTACATCTGCATCAAACTACCCGTAGAGGGGGGAGTTTAGTAGAGGAGAGTGATCAAGATATTCTGGTCACAAATCCACTAGGCCACAGTGTGGTAGTGAATAAAGTGTACAAAGGTTGCCCGTTGAGGATTCAGGGGTATGAATTCTCAGCATACCTAATTGAATTGCCCTTCCACAAGTTTGACGTGATTTTGGGAATGGACTGGTTATCACGTCATCAGGCAATAGTTGATTGCAAATTGAAGAGGATTTCTCTGAAAACTTCTAAGGGTAATGAGATTTCTGTTGTGGGTGAAAGGACAGATTTCCTGTCCAATGTTATCTCAGCCACAATTGCAAGAAGATTGATGAGAAATTGCTGTGAAGCTTACCTAGCACACGTGATTGATACTAGGCAGGCTAAGCCGAATCTGTGTGATATACCCATAGTAAGAGACTTTCCATATGTGTTTCCTAAAGAATTGCCTGGTTTACCACCAGAAAGGGAAGTCGAGTTTGCTATTGAGGTAATGCCGAGTACAGCACCAATTTCTATTGCCCCTTATAGGATGGCACCCACTGAATTGAGGGAGTTGAAAATTCAGTTGCAGGAGTTACTCGATAAGGGGTTCATATGCCCCAGTGTGTCACTATGGGGATCTCCGATGCTGTTTGTGAAGAAGAAGGATGGAACCTTGAGATTGTGTATTGATTACCGACAGTTGAACAAAGTAACTGTGAAGAATAAATATCCGTTGCCCAGAATTGATGATCTGTTTGATCAGTTGAAGGGAGTCGGTGTATTTTTAAAAATTGATCTCAGATCAGGGTATCATTTGTTAAGGGTAAAAGATGCAGATGTGTCAAAAACTGCATTCAGAACCCGGTATGGGCATTATGAATTTCTAGTGATGCCATTTGGGTTAACAAATGCACCAGCAGCATTTATGGACCTTATGAACCGTATCTTTTATCCATATTTAGATTGGTTTGTAGTGATCTTTATTGATGATATTCTGGTGTATTCCAAGACCAGGGAAGAACATGATGAACATTTGAGGATTGTTCTGCAAACCCTGCGAGAAAAGAAGCTGTATGCTAAGTTGTCCAAGTGTGACTTCTGGATGAGTGAAATCTCTTTCCTTGGACACATAGTATCAGCAGAGGGGATTAGAGTGGATCCCAAAAAGATAGAAGTAGTGATAGAATGGAAGCCTCCCAGAAATACAACTGAGGTCAGAAGTTTCTTGGGGCTAGCTGGGTATTACAGAAGATTTGTGAAGGGGTTCTCTCTTATAGCTGCTCCAATGACCAAGTTGTTGCACAAGAATGTGAAATTTGGCTGAAACGACAAGTGCCAAGCCAGTTTTGAGAGGCTGAAGGCTATGTTGATAGAAGCACCAGTGTTAACACAGCCAGTGTCAGGAAAAGACTTTGTGGTCTACAGTGATGCCTCGCATAATGGGTTAGGGTGTGTATTGATGCAAGAGGGGAAAGTGGTCGCCTATGCTTCCAGGCAGTTAAGGCCACATGAACAGAACTACCCTACTCATGACTTGGAGTTAGCAGCAATTATCTTCGCACTGAAGATATGGAGGCATTATTTATATGGTGAAAAATGCTACATCTATATAGACTACAAGAGTCTAAAATATTTGCCAACTCAGAAAGAGCTCAATCTTAGACAGAGGCAATGGATTGAGTTCCTAAAGGACTATGATTGTGTGATAGATTATCATCCTAGGAAGGCAAATGTAGTTGCTGATGTTTTGAGTAGGAAGTCCATCACAGCTTTAAGATCACTAAATGCCCATCTGTCCTTAGCTCAAGATGGAGATATTTTGGCTAAGTTACAAGTGAGGCCAAACCTGCTACAGCAGATATAAGATGAGCAGAAGGCAGATGAAAAATTAATGGCCATTGTGGATAAAATTCCAAAGGAAAAGGAAACTGATTATGAGGTGAAAGCAGATGGGTGTCTGTACTACAAAGGAAGAGTGTGTGTACCAGATGATGGGGAACTGAAGACTAGCATTCTGAAAGAAGCACACACTAGTGTTTATGCTATGCACCCGAGAAGTATAAAAATGTATAATGATTTAAAGCCTCATTATTGGTGGCCTGATATGAAGAAGGATATAGCTGACTATGTGACTAAGTGTTTGACATGTCAGCAAGTTAAAGCAGAACATCAAGTTCCATCAGGATTGCTACAGCCTATAAGCATACCTTAATGGAAATGGGACCGGGTCACTATGGATTTTGTTAGTGGTTTACCTCTCAACCAGAAGAAGCATGATAGATTGACGAAGTCAGCACATTTTCTGCCAGTTAGGACTGACTACTCACTGGAGAAGCTAGCAGAATTGTATATCAGTGAGATAGTTAGACTACATGGAATCCTACTTTCCATCATATCTGATCGAGACCCAAGGTTTACATCGAGATTCTAGAAAAAGTTGCAAGAAGCCTTGGGCACACAACTCCGTTGTAGCACGGCTTTTCATCCTCAGACGGATGGATAGTCAGAACGAGTAATCCAGGTAAACCTAGAACCTAATTGAATTTTTACAATTTACAAATTGAAATGATAGTAACAATGTGAATTATGTAATAGATCCTGGAGGATATGCTGAGGAGTTGTGTCGTTGAGTTTGAGGGGAGTTGGGATAGATATCTCCCACTGGCAGAATTTGCATATAATAATAGCTACCAAGCTAGCATTCAAATGGTCCCGTATGAAGCACTTTATGGGAGGAAATGTAGAACCTCCATATGTTGGACTGAATTAGGCGAAGATAAGCTGGTAGGACTAGACCTGGTGAAACAGACTGAGGAGAAAGTGAAAATAATCAAAGCAAATTTAAAGGTTGCCTCAGATAGACAAAAATCTTATGCCGACTTGAAGAGAAAAGAGATAGAGTATGCAGTTGGTGACAAAGTGTTTCTCAAAGTCTCACCGTGGAAGAAAGTACTGCAGTTTAGAAGAAAGGGTAAGTTAAGCCCTAGGTTCATTGGCCCATATGAAGTCATTGAACATGTGGGACCAGTGGCCTATCGGCTAGCTTTACCACCAAAACTGGATAAAATCCATAATGTATTCTATGTTTCTATGCTGAGAAGATATCGCTCAGACCCTTCACATGTCATCTCCATGGAAGAGATTGAAATCCAACCGGACTTGACATATACAGAAGAGCCTATACGGATCCTAGCTTGGGAAGTGAAGGAACTGAGAAATAAATAAATTCCACTAATGAAAGTGCTTTGGAGGCACCACAACATTGAAGAGGCAACTTGGGAAAGTGAAGAGACGATAAGGCAACAGTTTCCTCAACTGTTTGCATCAGGTAAATTTCGAGGACGAAATTTTTATTAGAGGGGAAGAGTTGTAACATCCTCACTTTAGCTAGTCCGTACAGTCTACTATTCCATTGATCAATGTCGGTCCGAGCAGCTAGAATATTTGAAATTATAATTAGACTAAAGTGGGGAGTTATAAAGAAACTAAATAATGCTCATAAAAATCAAGGAAAATTTATAGGAATGAAATACACTAAGGTTAAACGAGCTGAAACCCTAGGGATGAGTAACCCAAAAGGGAAGTGACGGTGAAGGCCGTTAGCAACCCTAGACCCGGGAAAAATTTATAAAATAATTTTTGAGACTCTAGAGAAGGGTCATTGAGGTTCTTATGGCATTAGAATGCCAAGAAAATGCTTAGAAAAATTTTTCAATCGGTACAGACAATTTTGGCTCGTTAAGCCAAACGGAGGGTATTTTGATCATTTTGTCTTCAGAGATGATTTTTGACCACCTTGTCCATTTATGTAAGTGAATTATATGACATAAAATATGAACAAACATTGATGAAAAATTAATTAAAAATGAATAGCAAAGGAAAGAAAAGAAAATGAAAATAAATTGGATTTATTACCTAATCCTTAAGTAAGCATGAGGTCATTAAAATCTTTGGCCAATCAAAATTCAAGAAATACAATTATAACACATTAAAAATAAAGAAAAGAGGGCAGAAGTTTGGAACAAACCAGCAGCCTTCTCCCTTCCTCAAAACGTCACCTATGCTCTCTCCCTCACTCCTCCATTAACAAGCTTCCAAGCCTTCATTTTCCCTAGTTTTCTTCCAACAAAAACCCTAAGTGTTAACACAAAAGCTTGCTCTTTCATCTTGGTAAATCTTTTGAGAGCAAAAAGAAATCAAAAGGAAGAGTTCTTGCAAGCTTTGGATTAGCTCCATTAGAGGTTAGTGACTTAAACTTGTTTTTCTCTTTAAATTCATGTTGAAGGAGTATGATTGAGTGCAAAATTACAAAGAAATTTAACAAATAACATGTGTATGCCCATCCCACATTTTTGGCAGCCTTGGATGTGGTAAGGTTTTGAGGATTTCATGGAACTAGAAATGGTAGTATGGCTGCCTTAACATTAGTCCCTTAAGTGAAATGGTGAAATGCAAGTTAAATGCATGATTTGAGATGTTAGGGTTAGGGTTTGGGTATGAAATGGAGACTTTGATCATGTAATGGTGAAAGTAAGTTTTAATGGTCAATTAGTGACCATTTGGTTATGTGTAAACAAGAAATGAAGTGGTTTGTGTAGTGGGAATTGAGGTTAGTGTGGCTGCCCTTGGTGACCTGTAGGACTAGGCATGAGTCCATTAGGTTTGGGCAGCAATAACTGGAGTTGTAGATGTTTAATTGGTGCAAGGCCAATTGGACATGAAACTAGACACATAATGGCACAACTTTGGTGAAAAAACCATGCCCAAAAAACCAAACCAAGTTGACCTAAAGATTGCCCTAATCCGAGTGACCTGCATTCTGCCTGGGCAAAATGACCAAATGAATAGTGTTTAGTCATTTGGTCATAACTCAATGTAGGAAGGTCCAATTGACCTGAAAGTTTACCAACAACAATCTAAGATATAGACCTACAACTTTCATGAAGAAACCTAACCCAAATTATGAACATAACATATTCAAAAAGTTGCTTGCAATCACTGCTCAAAATACTATAGATTTGGTCAGTCCAGAAAATCTGGAAAATTTGTAATCAGGCCAGTTGTGGTTTTTGGGCCATAACTTGAGTTACAAAACTCCAAATAGAGTGATTCAAAAAAGGAAATGTAACTAGATAAAATAAGGAACAACTTTCATGTTGACCACTTTGCCAAATTCCCACTGCAAAAATGACTAATGGAACAGTAAACACAAAGCTTGAAATCTGAAAATTTTGAACAAATAACATTAAGCTTAGAAATGGTATTGGCAATCAATACCAACAATTTTGGAATGCAAAACGTGGTATGTTAGGAGTATTAAAACTAATGTACCTATTGTCTATGCAAAAGTCAATATTTTTGTTGACTAATGGAATGAATAGTAATACCTAAACTTAAATTTCAAGAATTGTATAAATTAATAGTGTAACATGCCTTAGTACACCTAGCAAGATTGGTTTGGATAGGTTAGCATGCCAATAGGGTTCTGTTAGCAGTACTGCATATGGCTTCATGCCATTCTGTGTTTTATGGCCTCACGTGCCATTCTGTGACATAATAGCCTTCGGCTATGTTGGTTGAGTTGTTATATTCGGGTTTTATCCCTAATAATTATTACAGCTTATTAGCTATTTTGTTGCACACCAGGAGACACAATGTGACCGATGGTGTGATGGTCTGAGGTACTTAGTACCCAGTGCCAGTTTACCCGTTTATCCAGTCCAGTCGACTAGTATGGGTTACTCGGGCAATGATAATAAATCTTACCAAATTTTAATCGAATAATACTGCAATAAATATAAGAAATTAAGTCTACCAAAAATGTAAACATACATTCTGCATATTTACTTTATTTTAGTTATTTTATTTTATATTGTCACCACTAAGCAGAATTGCTTAGCGCGTCGCTTTTGCCACGCGCAGGTACTGGAGACATAGCTGGGGAGCCCAGCAGACATCAGACCGGGTGAACTTTCAGAGCTGCATACTGAGTCCAGAGTCACCTCACATCTGCAGTGCACTTGGTAGGACATTAGGACTTTGGGTGGCATTTTGTATTTTGCATTTTGTATTAGTTTTGGATTGTAACTATAAACTCTTGAAATTATTTGATAATGTAAATATATGAAATTCCATGTTATTGAAGTTTTCTGTATATTATGTTGAAAAATGAAATGTTGAGAAATATACATGAATGTGATTCGAATGGTGATGTGAACAAAAATATTGAAAATAGTGTGTAAATTTGGAGATTGAGTTGAGATGTGTGTATATTGGAGTTCTGGATTTGACAACTATATTGGAAGTGTCTTTTAAACAGGTTCAGAAGAACTGTTTTTCCAATTTATAGCCGGCACTCTGCCGGATTTTCTATAAAATTTGCGAAAAATTCAGATTAATCAAAAATTTTAAATAAATGAGTAAAAAGGGGTAAATTGAATTGAAATATGATTTGGTGCTCCGGCACACTGTGTGGCATATCTTGCTCGGCTACACTGTAGACGGGTAAGGGGTGTCACAAATTGACCAATGAATATGTTGATTATAATTTATAAATAATAAAAATTTTGCTTTACTCAATGGGTTGCTGTTTTATTGGGACAATATATCCATATATCAATAAATTAAAAGTTGAATATGAGTACAAATTAGAATTGTGGTAACATTATAATATTGGTCCATTTAATTTCAAATCGTCAATAAAGTATAGAATATTATTGTGAATTAATTAAGTACACATTTTATTGTCCAATATAATTTAACATGGGTAAGTTGAAGGGTTACTAATCGAAAAGTTTATAGATGTTTGAGATGGTACATAATAATTAGTTTAACTTGCGGCCGATGTTCTTGTATTAATATGTTCATTAAATTAATTGATAAATGAGTACTCTAAGAATATATTATGTTCAGTAATAAAATAATTAAGACCTGTGTAAATTTATAAATTTTTATGTGCATATGAACCTTTATTACAGCAATTAAATAAAAAAATTAGTGAGCCCATATTCTAATAACTTGAATATAATTATTTAGTTAATGAGTAAATAATAGTCCATAAATGGGATCTATAGAATATCTTATTCGTTAATTAATGAGATTTTAATTAGACATAAGCTTATGTTATATTCTATGACATTATCCATATTTCATTAAATTAGCATACCCACACTTAGGGAACATAAAAAATGTATGGTGATTTTTATTTTATGTTAATATTAAATTTATAGGTCCTTTATATCTTCATAATTGGGTAATATTTTTTGAATATTGTTTAATGGTGTTAGTAAATATCCTTTAAACTAAATGTTGGTTTAAAAAGTTGCTTTTTACATTTAGGCTAATTTTTACTGATTAATACGTAAATTTATTAAAATACCCATATTATTAAATTTTTAAACAATTAAGTAAACAATACATATGGATTTATTGGCCTATTTATATTACTATATAATGTGGGAAGGGGGAGGGGGAACATTGGTATTACCTAAAATACCTGTTATAATTTATTAATATGACAATAAAAGACTCAATTTAATTGGTAATTACAAATTAATTTATTTAAATTTTTATTTTATAAATTAATTTTGGAGTTTATATAAATTTAAAATTATTAATTTTACTTGTACTTAAATTTTATTTAATTAAATATTTTATTATAATTTTACTAAATTGAATTAACTTTTAAAATGAATATATTTAAATAAAATAAAAATATCCTAAATTTATTTAATTAATAAAAAATATTAATAATTAAATAATTTTAATATTTTTAGCATAATTTCCGTAATAATTGTCGTATTCTAATTTGAATATTATATACCTTATTCCCATGTAAATAATTTTATAATAATTAATTAATTATAATTTATCTTTTGATAAAAGCATATTTACAATTTGGACGAATGAAAAAATTTAAAAAAAAAATCATAATTTAACTTTTATTGTAATTCTAATAAATTTAATTAACTTTTAAAAAATAATATATTTAAAAAAAAAGAATATCCTAAAATTATATATATAACCCTAATAATATGTTGTTGGTGATAATTCTCCTTTTCATTTTTTTGGCTTTTTGCATGACCTCAAAGTTGGGTAAAAGGTTTAGTGTCTAAGTTGAGGCAAGTGGCATGGTTTTTAATAATGTTTTGTATGTAACGTTTAAAATGCAAGAAATTTAATTCTATGCTTGACTGATATATTTCTTGAATAATTGGTAAATTTCATGTTGTATTATTGTTTATGGTGATTTTTTAACTTAAAAATATTGCTATATTGAAATTGAATGCTTTAACCTAATGATAATTTGAAAATGCAAAAAATCTTATAATTGTGCAAGACTGAGCTTGCATATCAATGATAACAAAAAAACAACCACATGTAGTGATAATACTCATAGAGTACTTCTTCATAGGTTATGGGTATATTACATCTCGTCAAAGCTGCTTTATATTGAAGGCATGGATTTGAAGCTAAAGCCAATAAATACATGTACTTTGCTTTTTAAGTCAAAAAGTGTAAAATTTTATTATTCTCACTTAAGCAATTTAAATTTATTTAATTTTTTCGTTCTTTTATTTATTTATTTATTTATTTTTAGAATTGTAAGTTAGGTTGGAGGAGTTATAAATAAGAGAAGCGTAAGTGATGTAAGGAGATGACTTGCATTTATTCTTTTGTAGTCAGATATCTATATATATCTTCTAAAGAAGACTCTCCTAAAAAGGACTGAAATTTATTTATGATGACAATTAACTAATAATAGGATGAAATCTCTTAATTATACCATATGCTTTCATATATTATTTTCTATGCGTGTGTACTGTTCTTAACACAATTTAACTAGCAAAAGATTATAAGATGTCAAAAAAAAATCTCAGTATCTTTGCATATTTAGATTCAAGCATCAGCAAGGCAATTTTTGGATCCAATTTCATCTTTTGAAATCTAATTCTAATCAATCTACCATTTGGGCATAGAGGACGTCAATGAATAACAGGAAGAGAAGAAAGGAAACAGAGGCAACACCAATGATTTTACATTGGTCTTTTATTTTCTTCACTTATAGCCATAAATCACCTCAAAATTTTATTAATTGTTTTGATTATATTTTAATTTGAATTTAATTCATATGTCTAAAAAAATTTATGTAATTTTTAACTATTATTTTTTAATTATTATCCTCAAATAACCGTAACATAAAAAATAAAATTTATTATCAGCAATATTTTTTGTAACAAGGCATAATTTTAAATTCTAGATTTTAACTCTTTCAATAATTTTATTATTTTTCAATTGTTATATTATAATCATCATATTTTTAATTACTTTTTCTTATCAGTTTACTATCATTATATTTAATTATTATAATCATTTATTTATGTTAAAACATCTATCATTTAATTTCATTGGATCATCCTATTATTAAAAAAAAAAAACTTAATTAACAAATATAAAAGTATGATTAATCAGAGAATTTATAAATTAATCAAATTATTTTTATAATTTTTATTTACAATAAATAATAATTAATAATCTTATTATAAATCCTATCATAAATAATACTTATAAATATCCTAACTCATAAATAATTTTATTAATAATAAATAATATTATGTAATTTAAAGAATTAGTGTTATATTTTTTTTGTGGAATTTTTAGCATGGTTAACTTTTTTTTTTAATAATTTTAGCTTAGTTTAAAATTTTTTTAACCCATAGTGCAAATTGATTTAATTCAATTAGCATGACATAATTTTATTTTTTATTTTATTTTCCAATCAATTGATGTATCATATTTTTCATCATCGTTTTATTTTAATTTCCATCGTTCATTAAATATTTAAAGTCCAGCTAAATAATCAACTATAATAGCAAAAAGTTAAAAAAATATATTTTTTAGTATTAGGATTAATTTAAATTGTTTAAAAAATTCTGAATAATTAAAAAAATTGGGAGTTAAAAATAGTATATATACTTAATAAGACAAATATTTCAAATTCTATTTAGGTAAAATAAGAAATATTATTAATAAATAAGAATACATCTTGTTTACTTAAATACATATAACCAAAATATAATGAAAGTATGTTTTTAGATGTTTGTATAGTTTTTATTTAGATTCTTACTTTTAGTTTTGTTAAAGAAAATTAGTTCACGAGTAATTATTTAACGAGTATAAATAACATACAATACACGTTCAGAAATACTAGTATTTCCTAAATAACTAAGTGGCATATGGATTTTTTTCTATTTTATTTATCCTTTTATTGGCATATATCAAATAATTTAAAGACTAATTAAAAGCATCTATTAATCAACTTATTTATTTATTAAATTTGAAATAAAATTATAAATAATTAAAATTTTATAATATAATTATGAAATCTATATATATATAAAGTAAAGAGGTATTCCTGAGAAAATGACACATTACATTTTCTTTGAAAATTTTGTCATGTGTCACCTTCCATAAATACTCTCCTTTATACTAATTATTATTTAATTTTTTATTTTTCTTTTAATTATCATTATTATTTACAATACTACCTTAACATTTATAATTTAAATTATTATTTTCTTTAAAAATTTAATTTTTAAAAAGTAAGACTTTTGTAATTAAATGTAATATTTAAAAATTATTTATATTATTTCATAAATACTAATTATTATTTAATTTTTTTTATTTCTCTTTTAATTATCATTATTATTTACAATAGTACATAAACATTTATGATTTAAATTATTATTTTCTTTAAAATTTGATTTTTAAAAATTAAAATCGTTTATGATTAAATATAATATTTAAAAAGTATTTATATTATTTTTTATAAATTTATTTCTACAAAAATATTATTTGCCATATGTTACACTTAATAATAATAATAATAATAATAATAATAATAATAATAATAATAATAATAATAATAATAATAATAATAGGTCATTGATGGCTATTAGTTTAAAGAAAATTGACCATTAATTTGTAATTTTATAATCAACTATCATATAATTTAATCAACCTCAAATTATTTCATATCTTTACTAAATATTTTTATTACATTGTTATATTTTCTATTATTTTTATTATGAAATTTTTATTAAAAATTTTGAGGTACAAAAAGTATAGTTTAAATAAAAAGTTATAAAAATAAAATATAGAGATTTGATTTATTATAGTTAGTACCTATTATATTTTATATTAATAATTTAATATTCTTTTTATTTCACTTTTCTAAGATTAATTAATGCTTATTATTATTATTATTATTATTATTATTATTATTATTATTATTATTATTATTATTATTATTATTATTGCTAACTTATAACAATTTAATTGAAACGGCCAAGTAAATAGGAAATATTTGTAACACCCTTAATTTTTAAATTAATTATTTTATGGGTAGATATTAATATTTTATTTTATTTAAATTTTGGGGAATCATTTGAAATTTTTCGAATTTTTAAAATCGGGTTCGATTTTCCGAAAATATAAAACTTTGATGATTTTTAAAAATTAATTTAAAGACCACATGGCAAAACTAAAAATATATTTAGACTCTATGAATTTTTCTGAGTTTTTTGAAATTTTTTCAAAATTTTTAGGCCTCATTTTTTGTCCCAGGGCAGAGTAAAAATTCAATTTCAGGTATTTTGAATCAAACTGATCGAATCAAACCTAACCGAATCTGACTGATTCAATTGGACCGGCCCTCTTTCTTTTTCCTTCTTCTTCGTGCGCCCCTGACACTCTCCCTCTCTCTCGCATTTTCTCTCTCCTCCCTCTCCCTCTGCGCAGACCGCTACCACCCAGCCCTCCCCCACATGCCGGCCCACTACCTCCGGCCTTCCCCCTTGCCGGCCACCGCCTGAAATGCCGAAAAAATGCGCCCAAAGATGCTTACGCTCGAAGCGCACAGTTTCATCTTCCCAGGCCGAGTTTGGCCAATCTGGCCACCAATCGGACTGGGTCTTGTTCCAAAACACATCTACACCTCGAGAACTTTCCATAGACACCAAGAACACAAAAATCCATTGAGCAGTTTGTCCAGTTTTTGCTTAGGAAGTTTTAGCCCATTTTGACTTTCGGGCTAGATTTCTTGAAAACCGTAAACCCCACAAAAAATCTAAGAGTATCGGAGTGTTCCACTCGTCGAGAGCTTCGTGGCAATATCCATTTCAAATTTTTTCGACACCGTTTTTTGGTGGGTCTTGTGAGACTTCATAGTATTTTTCCAAGCATTAAATGAGTTTAGAAAATTTCGTAAAAATTATATACTAACCCTCGTGTTGTGAGATTCACGTAGGTAAATTCAATTCGCGGAAATTTGACAGTTGCTTGGATCTGCAATTTCGGACTGAGAAAACAGACTACTGGGAAAACTTCAGAACCAAGCTGAGAGTATAGGCTACCCCACCATTTTCAGACTTCCCAGACGCGTCTCCAGGGTAGGAATTGGCATAGGTAAACTCGAATCCTCATTTTTCTTAATTATCTAGTGCTTAATTTTGATTAAAAATTTATAAAATATTCGTGGTGGGTTAGAAAAATATATTTCATTTTGCGTTAGCTCTATAATATTGCTAAGGACTGCGAGGCAAAGTTTTAGAATTTTTAGAACTCATTTGGATAGTTTTTGCAAAAGGGGTAATTGTAAGGACTAAATTATAATTTTCTAAATTGTGATTATTGACTATTTGGGTGGGCCCAGGAGGGACCATGTGATGTGATTGAGTTATGGATGTGTGGCTTGTGGATATAGAAGTGCATTTTGAACCCTTTTGCAGGTTGGATAAGTCCTAGGTATAAGGGAGGCTTTGCCAGATTTTCGGCACAACCTGTGGTGTCTTTGGTCTTTTCCAAGCTTGTATAGAGTCAAATATATTAAATAATTGTAATAAAATTTATCAGGTGAGCCGGGACAGCCTTCCTCCTATGTTCAGCCACCGCAGTTACCTCATTTTAAGTCTGTGAGTAAAATATTAATTTTAATTATAATTTCGATATTATTATATGTTCAAGCATGCCCATGCATCACTTATAAATATGTATCTATGTAGTTAAATACTAGGCACGATTTTTATTGCATTCATAATTGATGAAGTGCCATGGATATTATTTGTGGTAATTTGGAGCAGTGTGCGTGCGTTGGTGTGTGTGTGGTATGGTATTGGATATGGACAGGACAGGTTGACACGGCTTGAGAGACAGTCGATAGAACTCGATCCTTTATGGATAAGTCTGGGTAGGCACGGCTTGAGAGACACTCGCTGGCCCCCGCATTTGGTTTACTAAGCGAAAGTCCAGCTTAAGAGACACTCGCTAGCAGAGATTAGTTTAAGAGAGCTGTATAAAGGATCAGCTCTCATTAGTGTACTGTTTGAACAGTGTTGAGTGTGTGAGTGCCCCAAATTGCCTTTTTACTATTATGATGTGGTTTGTATAAAATTTATGAGGATGTTGCATTCCATTCCTTAAGATACCTTAGCTTTAGATAGCTATAGAAATTGTAGTTAAAATTAGTATTTTACTCACTGAGTCGAACGCTCACTCCTGTTCATCTATTTTTCTAGGCTACAGGAGGATTACTTATTGTGACTAACCTATTCTTCTTCTTCGCAGGTCAATTAGTAGTATTTGATGTATTTTGTACAATTGAGTTAAATTTTAGACTCCGTATGTGTTAGGAGTATTTTAATTAATTTGGGTCTGTAATATAATATGGTGTTGAATTTGTAAGATTATTAATTGCATGTATGACTGGATTGGATGAGGGAGCTGAGCTCCCATTGGATTTTTGATATTATGAGCATGTGGAGGGTGAGCTGAGCTCCCCAATTTATTTTAAATTGTGTTTACAGGTCAGGCGAGTCAAAAACTCCTCGTTGAATGGTCCATTTTATGGTCGGACTCTGTCCAGTTGAATTCTTGAAATTGGGCCCAAATAGGCCTTAGTATTAGATTGAGGAATAGTTAGGCTTATTACGGGCCTCGGGGGCTTTAGGCTTGCCCATGTCCTAGTGCCAGTCAGGCCCCATAGGTTAGGCTGTGATAAATATGGTATCAGAGCTTAGGCTCCAGATTCATAGGGAATATATGTCTAAAGTTTTGGGAAGAGTTTAATAGGAGTCACATGCGGAGAATAGGGTCCACATTCATCCTTGCATTGTCATCTTTGCTTCTAGTTTATGCTTTATATAATTGTGTGTAAATATGAGTCTATAGAGCTGTGTAACATATCGTTTTGAATTTTTGTGGGCTAATGCTGCTAAATTTCAGGAAAATGCGTAGAAGCAGAAGAGCTGCCACTGCACCAGAACGGGATGTGCCAGATGAGGTGTTAGATTTTTTTTTTTTTGGAATTTTTAGCATGGTTAACTTTTTTTAATATATATATAATTTTAGCTTAGTTTTAAATTTTTTTTTAACCCATAGTGAAAATTGATTTAATTCAATTAGCATGACATAATTTTATTTTTTATTTTATTTTCCAATCAATTGATGTATCATATTTTTTATCATCGTTTTATTTTAATTTCCATCGTTCATTAAATATTTAAAGTCCAGCTAAATAATCAACTATAATAACAAAAAGTTAAAAAAAATATTTTTTTTAGTATTAGGATTAATTTAAATTGTTTAAAAAATTCTGAATAATTAAAAAAATTGGGAGTAAAAATAGTATATGTACTTAATAAGACAAATATTTCGAATTCTATTTAGGTAAAATAAGAAATATTATTAATAAATAAGAATACATCTTGTTTACTTAAATACATATAACCAAAATATAATGAAAGTGTGTTTTTAGATGTTTGTATAGTTTTTATTTAGATTCTTACTTTAGTTTTCTTAATTTTAAGGTTTATTAACTACTTAGTATGAAAATTTACCCAAAATTAGTTCACGAGTAATTATTTAACGAGTATAAACAACATACAATACACGTTCAGAAATACTAATATTTCCTAAATAGCTAAGTGGCATATGGATTTTTTTCTATTTTATTTATCCTTTTATTGGTATATATCAAATAATTTAAAGACTAATTAAAAACATCTATTAATCAGCTTATTTATTTATTAAATTTGAAATAAAATTATAAATAATTAAAATTTTATAATATGAATATGAAATATATATATATATATATATATAAAGCAAAGAGGTATTCCTGAGAAAATGACATATTACATTTTCTTTGAAAATTTTATCATGTGTCACCTTCTATAAATACTCTTATTTATGCTAATTATTATTTAATTTTTTATTTCTCTTTTAATTATCATTATTATTTACAATACTACCTTAACATTTATAATTTAAATTATTATTTTCTTTAAAATTTTAATTTTTAAAAATTAAGACTTTTGTAATTAAATGTAATATTTAAAAATTATTTATATTATTTCATAAATACTAATTATTATTTTTTTTTATTTCTCTTTTAATTATCATTATTATTTACAATAGTACATTAACATTTATGATTTAAATTATTATTTTCTTTAAAATTTGATTTTTAAAAATTAAGACATTTTATGATTAAATATAATATTTAAAAAGTATTTATATTATTTTTTATAAATTTATTTCTACAAAAATATTATTTGCCATATGTTACACTTAATAATAATAATAATAATAATAATAATAATAATAATAATAATAATAATAATAATAATAATAATAATAGGTCATTGATGGCTATTAGTTTAAAGAAAATTAACCATTAATTTGTAATTTTATAATCAACTATCATATAATTTAATCAACCTTAAATTATTTCATATTTTTAATAAATATTTTTATTACATTGTTATATTTTCTATTATTTTTATTATGAAAATTTTATTAAAAATTTTGAGGTACAAAAAGTATAGTTTAAATAAAAAGTTATAAAAATAAAATATAGAGTTTTGATTTATTATAATTAGTACCTATTATATTTTATATTAATAATTTAATATTCTTTTTATTTCACTTTTCTAAGATTAATTAATTATTATTATTATTATTATTATTATTATTATTATTATTATTATTATTATTATTATTATTATTGCTAACTTATGACAATTTAATTGAAATGGCCAAGTAAATAGGAAATATTTGTAACACCCCTAATTTTTAAATTAATTATTTTATCGGTAGATATTAATATTTTATTTTATTTAAATTTTGGGGAATCATTTGAATTTTTCAAATTTTTGAAATCGGGTTCGATTTTCTGAAAATATATAACTTTGATGATTTTTAAAAATTAATTTAAAGACCACATGGTAAAACTAAAAATATATTTAGACTCTATGAATTTTTTTGAGTTTTCTGCAATTTTTTTAGAATTTTTGGGCCTCGCTTTTGGTCCCAGGGCAAAGTAAAAATTTAATTTCGGGTATCTTAAATCAAACCGGCCAAATCAAACCGGAACGGATTGGACCGGCCCTCTTTCTTTTTCCTTTTCTCTCACGTTTTCTTTCTCTCCCTCTCCCTCTCTCATATATAGGATGAGTTATATATATATTATTTAGAAAATTATATATATATATATATATATATATATATATATATATATATATTTTAAATTTTATATTTAAAATATAAAAATTTTAATAATGATATTTCACCGAGTAGCCTATATATTTTCTTTTTATTTATCCTTTTTATATATATTAAAAATTCAAAAACTAATTAAGAAAATCTATTAATTAACTTATTTATTTATTAAATTTGAAATATAGTTATAATTAATTAAAATTTTTATATTGTTAAAATTTTGTAATATAATTATACTATTATAAAATATAATAAAATATATATTAAATTATTTTTTAAAATAAAAATAATAAATAGTCCGCACAAATTGCTTTATCTTTTTAAGCCAAATTGTCTATTTGGCCCAATCCATGTCAAATTGCTTGTTTTAAAAGGTCAAAATTTATTTTTTCATGAAGAATTCTTTTTCCTTTAAAATTTTCAAAATTCTTTGTGCCAACGGTTTCTTGAGTGCAAGAAACTACTACCATCAATCAATCACTCTCTGCAGCAATTAAATTTCTTTTTCCCATTATCAGTCACAAGAAACCCCAAGTCCTCTCAAACCTACGAATCCCTAACTCATCATCTCTCTATTTTCTGTTTTCTTTTACCCGAAACCTTCAAAACCTCAACTGATGAAGAATAAAATCTGTTTTCTTTTAGCCGAAATCTTCAAAACTCTCCCATGGCCAAAACGAAACAACCAATCGATCCCCAAATGAAAGGAAAGAAAAGCAGTTGTAGAAGAAGAACGCTCGACTGATGAAGAAGAAAACTTGATTGACATTTTGAAGAAGCGGCAGCCACCATATTCACTCCCAGGTACATTGATTGGGATTTAATGTTGAATTATTTAATCTTTTTGAGCAACAAAAGTGTGGTGATTTTATGGAGTTGAATGGGAAGTTTTAATCCTGATTTAATTGCTCTCAAGATTATGGCTTTCTTTTTTGCTGATGACAAAAAGGGAAAAACTTTCGGAGTTTTTAGGAGTTTATCAGGCTGTATATATTTTTTTGTTGTTTCTAGCTGATGTTTATATTAATAGCTAGCATATTATCACTAAACACCTAATAATTTAATTTTTAATATTACAATAATTAATAAAAATTAAAATTTTAATATTATTTTAATAATATTTCTAATTATATTTAAAAACATATTACAATTCTTAATATAATAATTCTATAATTATAATCCTATAAGTATTAATATCATTACAATGAAAGATTATATTTAATTGACTACTATAAATTTTTTATTAATATTTTCAACTATTATAATTCTAATACAATTGTAATTATAAATTATAATAAATATTATAAAAATAGGTATTTTTTAAATAAAATAATAATAATAATAATAATAATAATAATAATAATAATAATAATAATAATAATAATAATAATAATAATAATAATAGTTTTGTTTAAGAAGAATTCTAAACATTCTTAAATTTTTATAAGAAGCAAATTATGTTACTGTGTGTGTATAAATATATATGCACACACTTTTTAATTTATTAAGTACAATATTTTTTTATAAATAACTAAAATTTCTAGTTAAGTAAAAAATTATTAATAATATTTTTAAATTAATTTGTTATAAAATTAATTTAAATATTTTTATCTCTTTGTAGATAAATTATATATTTTTTAAAGGTCCTTTAAGATTTCACATCGTTTTTGAGAGTGTATACTTAGAATGCTTATATAGGATGAGGGATCTTGGTAAATTTATTATGATTTTACTAAAATTTCAAGTCCTGTCCCTAAACACTGTGTGTACATCTACTAGAAAAAAAAAAAAAAAACAGAGACCTCAAGAGGGGTGATACTATGAGTGTCCCGATGTGGATATTTATTAACTTTTTTAGAAAATAAAATTATAAAAAAATAAAAAGTAAATGAAACAAATAGACATTCAAATGGCAATATAGAGATTCATTTAGTTGCTAATGTTTATTAGATATTTATAGACTCCTAATTTTTTTTTTAAATTTATACTCACACCATTAATGATTATTTATTATGAAATCATAGGTGTCACGAATCGATTTTATTGGTCGGATTGGCACTAGGATCTAAACCAGTATAAAGCTTCCGAGACTCGTAGTAAGTCTCATTATTCTCAAACTCATAACCAATCCCAAATTAAAATTCCAATATACAAAACAAAATAAATAAAAATAAAATAAAATATTATAAATCAATTTGGGCTACCTCAACCCCATAACCATCAAAATCCACAACTAGGGGAGCCTAGCTCAACCTTAATACCAGTATGCTTAAACCATTTAATTTTTTCATTAATTAATATAATATATTTATAAAATAGTATCATAGCAGAGTTCTAAGAATTAAATAAATAATTATATAAAGTAGTAATGAATAAAAATTCCTATGTAACAATATGGTACCCTATGGGAAAATAATGTAAGTTAGACTCTGAAGAAAATTACTCGTCCTGTAACTTGGGGAAAAATTATTGAATAGGAATAAGCGTTTGACTCAATGAGTTTAGGTGTTGATTACAGATATAATTTCTACAACTACCTAAAACTAATATAATTTTACCATGAAATGCACATCTAACACATATAACAAACAATTCACTCAATATTTGCAAGAGAAGATAATTTGGAGCTATTCACATACTCGAAATATCACATTAATGCATAAATATGATAGCTAATATCCTATACAGCTCTTTCAATCTAAATCCCACTAGTGAGCTCAACTTAAGCTAGACTTTCGCTTAAATCCAAGTGTGAGAGCCAACAAGATTAACTCAAAGCAATGCCTCACCTTGATTTTGCATATTCATAAGGACCAAGCTCCAATGAGACTAGTTCAAGTCGCAAATCCATATCCATCATATGCCATATATAATGCACATAGAGCTCCTAATTATCTTAAGGGTGGAAAACACAAGTAATTATCAACAAATAAATATGCAACAAAAAGAATACTCCTAATTTATTTAACTAAGTATGTAAATATATTTATAAAATGCATGAGCATGCAAAAAAAATATAAATAATATTGAAATTACAAAAATAATCAATATCCAACTCACAGAGCTAAAGACCCACCTATAGCTAGTCTGGCTAGAAGAAGAAGACGGCTGGCCCCAATCACCTATATAAACACAATAACTTCTATTAATTGACTGACAAATTAACCAATTAATTTAATCTACAGAAGTAAGAATAAATCCTAAGGTCTTGCAGAAATTTTAGTAGAGTCTCTCCTATAACTAGACCTAATCCCCTGCATGAAAACTCAACAAAAATGCAACACACAGGACCTCAAGCCTACAACAACAATTACAATGCTCATCCAGGGCCTATATGCCTAATCTAAATCCAATCGTCCAAACTCTAGCTCGGATTCCTAACTCCTCTACAGTCCAATTAATTATCAAAAATCCTCCCAAAATTCCAAAAATATTCTTAGGGGTCCTTCCAATCATCTTAAAGTCCATAAGGTTTATTTTAATTATTTTTAGCATACCAAGAATATTATACAAATTAATCAGCTAGCTTAATCAAGGTAAAACCACACAACTTGAGTTTGGAATTATCTTTGCAAATTCTGCTACTTGAAACATGTTTGGAACATCTAAAAACACTTAAAACAACTATAAACACGATCACCTTTCGGGACAACCCACCGAGCGTCCGGACTGGACCGAAAACTCGATCTGAGTAGCGATAAGCTATGCTGATCCGATCGCACCTAAACAAAGTCCATAAATTGTTAATAATTATCATATAATTATATTTAGATTACGGGTATTGAAAAAGCTCGAAAATCTCACCAAGCGATCTATATCGTTCGATGATCGTCGTTTTCGAATGATTCCGATTAAAGCGGGATTAGTCCCATCTTTTTTGCTAATGACAAAAAGGGGAAAACTTTCGGAGTTTTTAGGAATTTATCAGGCTGTATATATTTTTTGGTTGTTTCTAGCTGATGTTTATATGTAGCTAGCATATTATCACTAAACACCTAATAATTTAATTTTTAATATTACAATAATTAATATAAATTAAAATTTTAATAATATTTCTACTTATATTAAAAAACATATAACAATTCTTAATATAATAATTCTATAATTATAATCCTATAAGTATTAATATCATTACAATGAAAGATTATATTTAATTGACTACTATAATTTTTAATTAATATTTTCAACTATTCTAATTCTAATACAATTATAATTATAAATTATAATAAATATTATAAAAATAGGTATTTTTTAAATAAAATAAAAATATTATAAAATTAAATAATAATAATAATAATAATAATAATGATAATAATAATAATAATAATAATAATAATAATAATAATAATAATAGTTTTGTTTAAGAAGAATTCTAAACATTCTTAAATTTTTATAAGAAGCAAATTATGTTACTGTGTGTGTATAAATATATATGCACACACTTTTTATTTTATTAAGTACAATATTTTTTTCATAAATAACTAAAATTTCTATTTAAGTAAAAAATTATTAATAATAATATTTTTAAATTAATTTGTTATAAAATTAATTTAAATACTTTTATCTCTTTGTAGGTAAATTATATATTTTTTAAAGGTCCTTTGAGATTCCACATCGTTTCTGAGAGTGTCTACTTAGAGTGCTTATATAGGATGAGGGATCTTGATAAAATTATCATGATTTTACCAAGATGTCATGTCTTGTCCCTAAGCACTGTGTGTGTATCTACTAGAAAAAAAAAAAAAAAAACAAAGACCTTAAGAGGGGTGAGCCTATGAGTGTCCCATTGTGGATATTTATTAACTTTTTTAGAAAATAAAATTATAAAAAAATAAAAAGTAAATGAAGCAAATAAACATTCAAATGGCAATACAGAGATTCATTTAGTTGCTAATGTTTATTAGATATTTATAGACTCCAATTTTTTTTAAAAAAAATTTATACTCACACCATTAAAGATTATTTATTATGAAATCATAGGTGTCGCAAACCTATTTTATGAGTCGGATTGGCACTAAGATCTGAACTAGTATAAAGCCCCTGAAACTTGTAATAAGTCTTATTATTCTCAAACTCATAACCAGTCCGAAATTAAAATTCCAATATACAAAACAAAATAAATTAAAATAAAATAAAATATTATAAATCAATTGGGGCTGCCTCAAACCCATAACCATCAAAATCCACAACTAGGAGAGCCTAGCTCAACCTTGATACCAGTATGCATAAACCATTTAATTTTTCATTAATTAATATAATATATTTATAAAATAGTGTCACAGCGGAGTTCTAAGAATAAAATAAATAATTATATAAACTAATAATAAATAAAAATTCCTATGCAACAATATGGTACCTTGTGGGAAAATAATGTAAGTTAGACTCTGAAGAAAATTACTCCTCCTGTGACTTGGGAAAAAAAATTATTGAACAGGAGTAAGTGTTTGACTCAGTGAGTTTAGATGTTGACTACAGATATAATTTCTACAACTACCTAAAACTAATACAATTTTACCATGAAATGCACATCTAACATATATAACAAACAATTCACTCAATATTCGCAAGAGAAGATAATTTGGAGCTATTCATTTACTCGAAATATCATATTAATGCATAAATATGAGAGCTAATCCCCTATACAGCTCTTTCAATCTAAATCCCACTAGTGAGCTCAGCTTAAGCTAGACTTTCGCTTAAATCCAAGTGTGAGAACCAACAAGATCAACTCAAAGCCATGCCTCACCCTGATTTTGCATATCCATAAGGATCTGGCTCCAATGAGACTAGTTTAAGTCGCAACTACTCATCAAATCCATATCCATCATATGCCATATATAATGCACACAAAGCTCCTAATTATCTTGAGGGCGGCAAACACAAGTAATTATCAATAAATAAATATGCAATAAAAAGAATACTCCTAATTTATTTAACTAAGTATGTAAATATATTTATAAAATGCATGAGCATGCAAAAAAATATAAATAATATTGAAATTACAAAAATAATTAATATTCAACTCACAGAGCTAAAGACCCACCTATAGCTAGTCTGGCTAGAAGAAGAAGATGGCTGGCCCCAATCATCTATACAAACACAATGACTTCTATTAATTGACTGACAAATTAACCAATTAATTTAATGTCACACCCTACTCCTCGTAAGATGTAACATGTTCCCGTAGTACACCTAATGAATTATCGTACTTCACCTACCGGTAACCCATTAAATATACTACCAGGGATTTTAAAACAATTTTCTTACTTTTGGAATTGGTGGGTAAAAATTTTTCAAATTAAAAAAAAAACCTTTATTTAAAGTCCAAACATAAATTAAATTCCTAGATATTTAAAATCTCCGCAATTTTTACAAAAATTTCGGCAGAGTGCCGTCTGTATTTTGAGAAAACAGTTCTTCAAAATCTGAAAATAGAAACACTACCAATATATTTCTTAATCACAACTCCATTTGGAACCACCAAACTTCAAATCAACAGCAAAGCAACACTTCAATTCAAAATCCAAATTTCAAATCAAGAATTAATATCTCAAAATATTTTATAACTCATGCACATTGCATTTGAAATCATTAATTTACAATCATAAGTTAATTTACAGATGCAATATCTCAAAAATAATATTATTACAATTTTATCTGTACAACTGCTCAAATTACAGAGATACATATGCATACTATCATATTTACATCAAACTAAACTACCAAGGTATAGACAAATACCCGTACAAAAATTCTTCAATTGTTCTCCTCTAATCAGCATGTGGCTCACTGCTGCTATTTCCTTTTCTATCTCACATAAAGAAGTTAAAGCTATCGCTGAGTATATAAATACTCAGTGGTCCACAATAAAGCATAAAATGCATAATATAAAACATTTATGAACATATCATCATTCAAAAATCTCATAATCACATTTCACAATTTTTTTTCTCAAATCACATTTATAACAAATCATAATTTTCAAAGCTTAATATAGCATAACTTGATCAAACAATTTAATAAATATAGTGTTGCCAAACAATAACACAACTTAGGACATGACACAAAATTTCTGAACATGTCGTGTGTACATCACGACAAGGCATACTCACCCCACTAATCGAAATTAATGAGGGAGGTGGCTAGCTAGCTAATGAGTACTCATCCAAACTCGCCCCTCAGACTGGAAAGCCAGAGAGGGAGGAAAGTGATCAAATATCAAAACTCACCCCATAAGTGGAGGAGGAACATATTAGTATTGCCATGCCAAGTGTGAATTAAAAAAACAATTTAAATCAAGTTATTCAAATATTTTATACAGTTCACAAATCATATTTTATTCTAAACTTGTCATTTACAAAGTAGGCAACACACTATTTTTCAAATAAGATTTTCAAAGCCATAACTAAATTCAAAACCATTTGTTCAAATATTTCATACAAATCAATAAATAATTTTCATTCCAAATTTCCATTGAAAAATAGGCAACACAACATTCTCGAAATTCACAATGAACAAAACACATTCATAATGTATAACAAATCAATTTCCATTATGAAAACTATAATTTAAAAATTTTTGTGCACAAACCTGACGTGAGTCGCCTCTAGGCCTTGACTCAGTTCCTTATACCTTTCGGGTCTTTTTCAGCTGAACACAAAATTTGTAGTGTTTCAGTATCTTATTTCACCATAAATCCAATAATTAATTCATAAATACTTAATTCTAGCCCAAATATGCTTAAATTAATATTCTTAGAAATTTTCATTTTAGAGTTACTATTCATGGTACTATTCAAGTCAATTTGCTGACTTTCTAAGGCTTAATAGGTATGGGAATTCCAACTTCACCCACATACCACATTTTGGTCACTAAATTTGTTGGTTTTGGTCATTTTCTCAAAACTTAAGTCTTTTAGGCGAAATTGCAAATTTTCAGTTTTGGTGTCTAAGGTTGCACTGTTCCATTGGTCATTTTACTGTTGGAATTTGGTAAAACTTTCTTCATAGAAAATGTTCCCTATTGTATTAAGTTTATTCTCCTTTTTGAATCACTCCAATTGGAGTTTTGTAGCTCAAGTTATAGCCATTTGAACCATGGCTGCCGGATTGGACTTTACCCAGATTTTATGGGCAATTTTGGTTCTGGCAGTTTTAGGTCACCAACTTGGGGTGGCCAAATGACTTGGTTAATGGCATAATTTGGGTTTGTGTTCTTCATGAAAGTTTTAGGTCTATATCTCAACTATCCACTGGTCAAATTTCAGGTCATTTAGACCTGCCTAGCGCAAGTTATGGCCAAATGAACAAATACTGTTCATTTGGTCATTTTGTACAGGGGCAGACTGAGATTTTTCGAGTTTGGTCAATTTGTTCACTAGGTTTTGGTCACTTTTTAGGCATGCTTCCTAAATGAAAATTGTGTCATTTAGTGTCTATTTTCATTCCCAATTGGTCTCATATCAATTGGACTTGTAAATTTTCATTTTTGATCCCTCAAAAGGACCTTGGTCATGCTGCCAGCAGCATGACCACATTGAATCCGAATTTGGTTTCAACTCCAACACTTCCAACACACTTCATTTGTTCTCAAATGACCATTTCTCACTTCAAACTAGGTCAAACACATTATTTTACCATTTCTCACATTTTTGCCTCTAAACCCTAGGTCTAAAACCCTAACTACACTAGCAATTACATTTAACCACATCCAAGTATCTCAATATCACCTCTACACCCATATAAGCTTGCCTACACTTATAATCCAATCAAATTCATGCACTACCATAGCAAACCCTAGCTGATCAAAATCCATGTTTAGTCCTCCAACAATTAATTTCATTTCATTTTAAGTTTATTTCTAAGTTAATTAAGCTATAAACACAACTAATTCAACTAGAAAATCAAATTTAGTTTACTAACCTTAGTGCAGAATTTTTTTTCCCTTCAAACCTCTTCCTTTCTTCCTCCTTTATTCTTCAATCACCTCTTTTAGTTGCCAAAACAAGCTTTAACCATGATAGAGTAATTTTCTATGGTGAGATTTTTGGTTTTTCAAGCTCAAAGATGAGCTTTCATGGAGGTTTTAAGGGTGAGAGAGCTTTGGGAGAAAGAGAGAAAGAGAGCTACGGGAAAGAAGAAGATGGATCTTTTTTTTTCCTTTTCTTTTCTTTTATGTAATTTGTCTTATGGAAGACCCAAAAATCAATTTAATTAAATTTATTAATTATAATCTTTATGGCATCATGCATGATGTCATGCATGATGTCATCTCCCTACACCTTTTTCATTTTCTCTTTTTTTTTTCTATTAGTTCTTTAATTTAATTCTCGATTCTGAAATTTTCTTTTCTTCGATTTTATTTGACAGTTAGGTCAGGAGTCAGCTCTCGGGGTCAATTGACCAAATTGCCCCTCGCCGGTTCAACCCGGTTTGCAAATAATTTAATATTTCTTCCGGATCCCTGACCTAATTATTTGACTGGCTTAACAATTCTTTTTCGTGATTTTCTCTTATCCACTGTGTTCGTAATGGTCCTAAGGACAGCAGCGTCACATTTTATGATTCGAAATTTGACTTTAAATCGACTTCGCAGTCGTTCTCGAGAAGGTCACCCATCGTTGTGACTCTTGGCTCGTTTAACTTCTTCTGTTCTGTTTTTCTTATTTATACTTAACTAATTGACAATTACTAATTATTTGTGTTTATGGCTTATCTAGTTGTCTTAAGTGTGGTTCTAATTCTCTTAATTGTCCGGACCGACTCCGGTCACTGGAACAGTGAAATATACCAGGCTATACAAGTAGGGGTGTTACATTTAATCCATAGAAGCAAGAGTAAATCCTAAGGTCTTGCAGAAATTTTGGTAGAGTCTCTCATATAACTAGACCTAATTCCCTACATGAAAACTCAATAAAACATAACACACAGGGTCTCAAGCCTACAACAACAATTACAATGCTCATCCAGGTCCTATAAGAAGCCTAATCTAAATCCAATCATCCAAACTCTAGCTTATATCCCTAACTCCTCTACAGTCCAATTAATTATCAAAAATCCTCCAAAAATTCCAAAAATATTCTTAGGGGTCCTTCCAATCATCTTAAAGTCCATAAGGTTTATTTTAATTATTTTTAGCATACCAAGAATATTAGATAAATTAATCAACTAGCTTAGTCAAGGTAAAACCACACAACTTGAGTTTGGAATTATCTTTGCAAATTCTGCTACTTGAAACATTTTTGGAACATCTAAAAACACTTAAAACAACTATAAACACGACCACTTTCCGAGACAACCCACCAAGCGTTCGGACCAGGCTGAAAACTTGATTTGAGTAGCGGTAAGCTACTGCCGATCCGATTGCACCTAAACAAAGTCCATAAATTGTTAATAATTATCATATAATTATATTTAGATTACGGGTATTGGAAAAGCTCGAAAATCTCACCAAGCAATCTAGATCGTTCGATGATTGTCTTTTTCGAATGATTCCGATTAAAGCGGGATTGGTCCCCTCTTGAAGGTTTTGATACGCTGAGTTCAAAGGTGGTCTCAGATCGTCGATTTGATGGCTGGATCATCGGGAAATTGACCGGAAAGTTTTTGCCTAGCCCATTTCTCTCTCGTCTCCCTCGTCCAATCTCCTTCCTCTCGCCACAATTGGATGTGTAGACACTATATTTTGTTCGGTCATTTTAATAAAAATGATAAAAATAATAATAATATCAAATTTTGATTCTTGATATGGCAATTCAAATGTTAATTTTAAAACAAAATTTTAATTCCAATTATAAAATTTAATCCACCTTTAATTATCTTTTGGGCCAAATTAGATTTGAATTTGAATTTGAATTTTTAATTAAATTGTTTATTTATGTGTTTTTTATCTTAATCTAATTTAAAAAAAAAAAAGAGAAAAAGAAAAAAATTTCTTTTGTGCCAATTTTAATCTAGACCATCAATTTTATGAAGATTTAATTTCAAACATTAGGTTGAAGAAAAAGGAATAAAATTCTTGCTTTTAATCCATGTCTTTGATTTCAAATTTTATTTTCAACCATAACCTATAATTTTCTTAGGATTTAATTTCTATCCTTAGATTAAAAATTATTTTTTTAAGTCTTAATTCTTGAGTGGGTTGCCACTTTTTCTTTTGTTCAGATGGAACTTTATTGCAATTAGTCTTTGTGGTATGAGAAATTTGTCTCTATAGGAATGTACCTATTGTTTGTTTCTTCTGCTTTTTATTTTTTATTTTTTTTATTTTTTATACGCATTACTAATAGGAATTCCTATCTAGACTTCAATCATGTTTCATGTTTTATGTCATTGAGTTAAAAAGTTCATGTTTCATAGAATGTTGGCTCTTGGCAATTCAATACTTGGATTTCTTTTTGTCTTTGTTTTTGTTTTTACTCTCTTTTATTCCATTTTTGCCATTTTGACTTTTTTTTTCTTCCTTGGATAGTTGGTTCTAGAAGGTAGAATACATGTGATTTGTCTGTTGAGAATAATGATAAAATTAAATTAGTATGGGAAGCCTTAAAAATCGCTTGGTTCAGTCAATGCTTCAATGCATCTTATCTAATTGGTATGTGATTTGCTGGTCATTGAAAAATAATGTTATGAATTAGAAGATTCAAGATGCTACTGTTTTCTTATTTATTTATTTATTTATTTATTTTCCAAATTGCGTAAATGTGTTATGTGGACTTATGTTTGAAACACCTTATATAATTTCGTATTGCACATACGATGTGAGTGGTTTCATGCCCTCATTAAAACAAATAATATTAATAATAATTTAATTTCCTTTTTCTCAATAAATTAAATTAATTTAGTTTCCAAGTATCCAATGGTTCTCTTTAATAATAAGATTTTTTTTAGTTAAAGGGGATACCCCTTAAACTACTTGAATGAGGGATATCCCTTAATTTGTTATTAATTATTAAAATTACTTAAATTAAATAAACTTTTTTATAAAAATCTTTAGTAATTAAAGGGGGTACTCTTGAACTACTTAAATGGTGAATACCGTTTTTTTTTTATGCATAAAATTAGTTTTGATGAAGTTTTTTTTAGCTTTTACTATTTGAATTTTGGGAAGGACAAAACAAATAAAATGTCTAGTTCAAAGGAATAGCAAATAAAAGTATCTTAAGTTTAGTCTAGTTTTAGTCAAGGTCTTACCTAGAACCAAAATCTACCTCCAGCTGAATTTCTTTATTTCATGTGATTTTCTTGTTAAGATGGAAGATGAATGAATAAATGTGCAGGTAAAGATGACAATTTTGTACAAGTTGTGTTTTGTTAAACATTGTAAAATGTCTAATTTTTAGGAAAAATTCTGCTGAATTTTCGAGAATTTGTAAGCAACTAATATTTGATATTAAATTATGTTTAATTCATGAATGATGAAATGTTTATGGTTTTTTTTTTTAGTTTGATTAAATTAGTAAAGGTTAAGATTGTGATTAATTAGTTCCAATGATGAGACTTTGATCTATTTAGTGGAATACCCACGAGTGAGTTAAACTCTTTAGGTATTAATTGATACATTCTTTTAATTGGGGTACTGGTTAAAAGAATGAAAGCCTTGACCTATATTAATTTAATTTTATTTCTGTAATTGTTGAAGATGTTTAATTCATGGATTACAAAGTGTACGATTGCTAAATAATTGAACTAATAAAAGTATGTTTTTTTAATAAACTGGTAAATAATAAATTATGTTTTTTTAATAAAACTGGTAAAAAATAAATTTACTTGAATTGATAAAAATCAAGATTATGGTTAAATTAATACCGATGATAAGACCTTGATTCGATTTGGTGGGAATACCAGTTAATTGGTCAAGCTCTTTAGGCATTAAATTAACATATTCATTTTAATCAGGGTACTGGTTAAAAGAATGAAAATTTTGATTTGTATTAATCCAATCTCTTCTCTACAATAATTAAATTATGCTTAACTTATTGATAATTTTTAATTAAATTAATAAAGATTAAGATTGTAGTTAATTAGTGCCGACAATGAGACTTTGAACTTATTAAGAAGGGTACCTGCTAATGAGTCAAACCCTTTAGGCATTAATTAATATGTTCTTTTTTAATTTGGATGCTGATTAAAATGAATCGAAGTCCTAATCTATATTAATTTAATTTTTTGATTGATAAATGAATTATACTTTGAAAAATTGAGATTTCTTTTAACAAAATAGTTCCATCTTTAAAATTCACCTCTTTCAATTTTAAGCAAAACTTAATTTTTAGTTGACAAATGACTTAATGCCTACTTTTACTTTTACGCACGTTTTAAATTTTAGCAAATTTTTAGTAAAGGATTTTAGACCTAATTTCATTTGTCCGCAAAATCACCTCTTAGGTCCTCTTTATTTATTTATTTAATTTTTTTCATGAAATTCATCAATCATCAAATTTGAAAGCCTCTTTCGTATTCTTATACTTTTATACCAGAATTAATATAAAATTGGTTATTTTTTTATTATTTTATAATAAAATAAAATAAATAAAATAGAGTCAAAATCCACTATTAAGATCATTTCACTTAACTTACTAGTAAGGTACTTATGTGTTCCCACATTTATGCCCTTTTGTTTTTGAACAAATACAGGGAACCAATATTATGATTTAAACTCCATTAAAATTATTTGTATTAAATTATTATGAGCACATTATTAAATCTATCTACCCTGTTTAGGAACGACTGTGGGGTGCCTAACACCTTCCCCACACGTATATGGACCCCGAACCCTGGATTAGAGGTGGTAAATACTCTTTTCAAATTTTTTTAATAATGAATGATTTTCTTTAATTTTCCCTCAAAATTAAAGTGGCGACTCTTCACTTTTCACTTCGGTGAGAATTGCCTGGCGATCGCAAAATCCTTGCAAACAGCTTGGCGACTCCACTGGGGATATAAATAACCAAAAATTCAGGTTCAGAGGTCCATAGGTGGATTTAAGTTTTTGCTCTAATAATCTAATGTTAATAATCATGGAGTTTAACTTATAATATTTATTTATCCTTGTATTTGAAATACATATTCATCCCTAAATAAATTGCATAAATTCTTGTTTTGTCTTTTGTTTTTAATATTTATTGTTTCTATATTTTCTTTGTGTTATGATTGATTTTATGCAGTTATGGGTCCCCCTCAAAGGGAAAAGGTTGGTATGTCCCTTCACACACAGTAGACTTACACAAATATCCTCACACACTTGAGCCCTATACCCAGGCTATTTTTACCCTTTAGGAAATAGGAGGAAGTCGCGTAGCGGTACCTGTGGGTTTCCCCGTTAGTATCCGCCAGGACTTCTGCTCAGGTTAGAACTCGTTTCATTTATTGTGATACCCGTGGGTCTCCCCATTAGTATCATGGTGATGAAATGAGGCTCTACTATTTATAGTAGGGATAATTTGGGGACTTTCTAAACCTTAGTAAATTAGCCCCGAAGCTAAACTGCCACATTAATCATAGCCGTAGTTATCCACCTTTGAGGATAGAACCATCCTATTAAATAGCACCCTGTTAAGACTTAAGATAATCCCATATTAGGACAAAAGGGACGTATTTTTCTTTTCCCTTATCTTTTGCATAATCATCATAATGAGAAGTGTGATGCCTCTTTGTCATAATAATGACCTACCCAAACATTGTAATTGCAAGGGATATTTACAAACCCTAGTATCAGAATTGATAAATCGAACATTTGCAAACCCTAGTATCATAATTGGTAAATGGACATCTTCCTACTTTGATAGATGTACAATTTCCCACTCAGATAATGGGGTTTAAAATATCTCAATAATGGAAAATCCTCATGCATAAAAATATTCATATTCGAAGGGATAAATTCTCACGAGTATAGGGTGTCAAAACACCTCTTTTTTTTTAATTACTTACTGATCTTGTTTTTGTATTATATATATATATATATATATATATATATATATATATATATTAAGCAGAAAATATCAACAGACTTTGTTTGCAAAGGGTAACCATCAACACTATTATGGCATCTTCGAGTCAGTTTACTGATGAAATCTCACAACGCGAACAAAATATTCAATAGAGGCATAGTTTGATTCAAAGTTCAGAATCTTTACAAGCTAGGGAGGGTGATGTTGACGTAAAACTCAAATCTTTGCCTACATTGGATCAGATAATAGTAAAACTGGGTAATTTGACATGCTTAATCAGATGTTGGGATGCACTCTCGACGAAGTTCCAAGAAAATTTTAAAAAGAAATATGGGAATATTGCATCTTTATTAAAAGTTAGAGTGCAAGAGACAGCTATAAAGGCTCTTATATCCTCATGGAACCCAACTTATAGGGTCTTCTCTTTTAATGACGTAGATACAACCCCAACAATGGAAGAATATCAAGGATTGCTTCAGTTACCTTGTGGAGATCAGATCCATCTTCATTTACCCAATAAGAAGGCAAGGAAATGGTTAGCTAATATTATGCAGATTTCAGTTGAGGAGGCAAAAAATAAAGAAGCCATAAAAGGGGAATCTCATGGATGGTCATGGAGCTACATGGAAAAAGTTTATCAAAATCACTTTCAAGAAGGAAAAATGGAAGTTGCCATAAGAATTTTAGCTTTGGGAATCTACGGGCTAGTTTTATTCCCAGGCCCTCTTGACATGGTAACTCGTGAGGTGGTGGAATTGTTCCATGAAGTGAAATTTCAACAGATAAACCCAATCCCAGCTATTCTTGCTAAGACATTTCTAACTTTGACTTATTGTCGAGAAAAGGGGAAAGGAAGCTTGAAATGTTGCCTTCAACTTTTGTACTTGTGGACCATAAGTCATTTCTTCCCACAAGAAACCCGAAGATTAACTTGGTACCCCAATCAGCAGATCATAAACAAAATGATGCAAGTAAGGGTAAAGGAGAAAGATGAACAATAATGGCTAGAAACCTTTTTGAGTTATGATAGTCAAAGTTATTGTTGGATGAAGTTGTGGCATCCTAACAAGCCATTTGTGTTCAAAACAGGAGATCATCAGTTTGTAATATTGATAGGTCTTACTGGGTGTACTAGTTATTTTCCTATATATTTAATAGAGTATGACCTAGTTGGGTATATTGTTAAATTTCAATGTTGAATACTTTAAATTAATGTTAAAGTAATAAAAAAGATTTTTAGTTATATCATTTACATTCATTTTAGAATATGCCCAATTTTATCACTAAAATATTGCAAGAATCAAATTGGGATATTAGAGTACAAATAAATGATATGCCGACCTTATTAATTTAAAGTACTCAACATTAATTTTTTTTTAATTTATATGCCAATATTTTTAATTATCGAATGACCAATTTCATGTCAATAAAAACTAAAAATTTAATGGGTTAATTAAAAATAACCATCAACTTTAAGTCTAGACAATAAACCATATCTTAATGAGTCCATATTATGGGCTAACACGTAGGTAATTAATTTAGTTAAGCATTAGCAATTCTTTTAATGGTATCAAAATGGCTATTTAAAATTATGAGCTAATTTAATTCACAAATTTAAAAATGTGTCCAATAAACCTGTTAGACCAATTAAAAAAATGTTAATTTATTATAAAAAAATGTAGCTAATGCTATCTAGCTTTTATATTTGCCCAACAAATTAATTTATAAATGTTTTAATTAAATTTCTATTGGCCATTATTATAATCATCACTAATTGATTTTTTTAATGGTTCATTAATTTTATATGCACTAAAATATTTATAAATTTAATTAAAATTGATTTAATACAATTTATTAAATACCCATTAACATAGTATAAAAATATAATAATTAGTTTGATATTGGTCAATTATCTAGCCGTTGTTAACATTGGCCCATTTAATTTAACCTTTTGAATGTTTCAAATTAAAATATTTTAAACACCGCTCATAGTTTGATGATTATTAATATTAGCCAAATTTTATACTTGTAATTTAATATTTTATATTTAATGTTTGGTTAAATTTTATGAATAATTGACCAATGAATATGTTGATTATAATTTATAAATAATATAAATTTTGCTTTACTCAATGGGTTGCTGTTTTATTGGGACAATATATCCATATATCAATAAATTAAAAGTTGAATATGAGTACAAATTAGAATTGTGGTAACATTATAATATTGGTCCATTTAAGTTCAAATCGTCAATAAAGTATAGAATATTATTGTGAATTAATTAAGTACACATTTTATTGTCTAATATAATTTAACATGGGTAAGTTGAAGGATTACTAATCTAAAAGTTTATAGATGTTTGAGATGGTACATAATAATTAGTTTAACTTGTGGCCCATGTTCTTGTATTAATATGTTCATTAAATTAATTGTCAAATGAGTACTCTAAGAATATATTATGTTCAGTAATAAAATAATTAAGACCTATCACACCTTATCCCTTGTAAGGCACGACATGTTCCCGTAGTATACCTAATGAATTACCAAACTATACATACCGATAACCCATTAGTTATGTTATAAAGGATTTTCAACAAATCATAGCTTTTTATCTTATCAATTCTTTTGAGAAAAACTGCATGGGAATAGTTAAAATTCAATGTAAACGTTCATTGGAAATAATGATAGATTAAATATTGCAAATGTTACATTTTCATAAGTCTCAAAATAAAATACAAATAGTTACAAGCTCAAAATAATTTAGTAATACAGTGCTTTTTAATACAAACTGCTCAATGTCCGTACATCTATACATATAGATACAAAATCCATTCAAAGGAATTACAAGGGTATACCTAACGTAAATACCCACAATAAATAAGAATACATCTTGTTTACTTAAATACATATAACCAAAATATAATGAAAGTGTGTTTTTAGATGTTTGTATAGTTTTATTTTAGATTCTTACTTTAGTTTTCTTAATTTTAAGGTTTATTAACTACCTAGTATGAAAATTTATCCAAAATTGCATATAAAGAAAATTAGTTCACGAGTAATTATTTAACGAGTATAAACAACATACAATACACGTTCAGAAATACTAATATTTCCTAAATAGCTAAGTGGCATATGGATTTTTTTTCTATTTTATTTATCCTTTTATTGGTATATATCAAATAATTTAAAGACTAATTAAAAACATCTATTAATCAGCTTATTTATTTATTAAATTTGAAATAAAATTATAAATAATTAAAATTTTATAATATAATTATGATATATATATATATATAAAGCAAAGAGGTATTCCTAAGAAAATGGCACATTACATTTTCTTTGAAAATTTTGTTATGTGTCACCTTCCATAAATACTCTCATTTATGCTAATTATTATTTAATTTTTTATTTCTCTTTTAATTATCATTATTATTTATAATAGTACATTAACATTTATGATTTAAATTATTATTTTCTTTAAAATTTGATTTTTAAAAATTAAGACATTTTATGATTAAATATAATATTTAAAAAGTATTTATATTATTTTTTATAAATTTATTTCTGCAAAAATATTATTTGCCATATGTTACACTTAATAATAATAATAATAATAATAATAATAATAATAATAATAATAATAATAATAATAATAATAATAATAATAATAGGTCATTGATGGCTATTAGTTTAAAGAAAATTGACCATTAATTTGTAATTTTATAATCAACTATCATATAATTTAATCAACCTCAAATTATTTCATATCTTTAATAAATATTTTTATTACATTGTTATATTTTTTATTATTTTTATTATGAAATTTTTATTAAAAATTTTGAGGTACAAAAAGTATAGTTTAAATAAAAAGTTATAAAAATAAAATATAGAGATTTGATTTATTATAATTAGTACCTATTATATTTTATATTAATAATTTAATATTCTTTTTATTTCACTTTTCTAAGATTAATTAATACTTATTATTATTATTATTATTATTATTATTATTATTATTATTATTATTATTATTATTATTATTATTATTATTATTATTATTATTATTATTATTGCTAACTTATGACAATTTAATTGAAACGGCCAAGTAAATAGGAAATATTTGTAACACCCTTAATTTTTAAATTAATTATTTTATGGGTAGATATTAATATTTTATTTTATTTAAATTTTGGGGAATCATTTAAAATTTTTCGAATTTTTAAAATCGGGTTCGATTTTCTGAAAATATAAAACTTTGATGATTTTTAAAAATTAATTTAAAGACCACATGGCAAAACTAAAAATATATTTAGACTCTATGAATTTTTCTGAGTTTTCTAAAATTTTTTGAGAATTTTTGGGCCTCGTTTTTTGTCCTAGGGCAGAGTAAAAATTCAATTTCGAGTATCTTGAATTGAATCGGTCGAATCAAATCTGACCTGATCTGACCGATCGAACTGGACCGGCCCGCTTTCTTTTTCCTTCTTCTTCACGCGCCCCTAACACTCTCCCTCTCTCTTGCATTTTCTCTCTCCTCCTCTCCTCTGCATGACCGCTACCACCCCTCCCCACATGCGCCCACTACCTTGGCCTTCCCCTTGCCGCCACCTGCACAAACGCCGAAAAAATGTGCCCAAAGATGCTTACACTCAAAGCGCGCAATTTCGTCTTCCTGGGCCGAGTTTGGCCAATATGGCCACCAATCGGACTAGGTCTTGTTCTAAAACACATCTACACCTCGAGAGCTTTCCATAGATACTAAGAACACAAATATCCATTGAGCAGTTTGTCCATTTTTTGCCCGGGAAGTTTTAGCCCATTTTGACTTTCGGGCTAGATTTCTCGAAAACCGTAAACCCCACAAAAAATCCTAGTGTATCGGAGTGCTCCACTCGTCGAGACTTTCGCGGCAATATCCATTTCAAATTTTTTCGACACCGTTTTTCGGTGGGTCTCACGAGACTTCACAGTAATTTTCCAAGCATTAAATGAGTTTAGAAAATTTAGTAAAAATTATATACTAACCCCCGTGTTGTGAGATTCACGTAGGTAAATTCAATTTGCAGAAATTTGACAGTTGCTTGGATCTGCAATTTCAGACTGAGTAAACAGACTACTGGGAAAACTTCAGAACCAAGCTGAGAGTATAGGCTACCCCACCATTTTCAGACTTCCCGGACGCATCTCCAAGGTAGGAATTGGCATAGGTAAACCCGAATCCTCATTTTTTTTAATTATCTAGTGCTTAATTTTGATTAAAAATCTATAAAATATTCGCAGTAGGTTAGAAAAAATATAATTCCTTTTGCGTTAGCTCTATAATATTGCTAAGGACTGCGGGGCAAAATTTTAGAATTTGTAGAGCTCATTTGGGTAGTTTTTGCAAAAGGGGTAATTGTAGGGACTAAATTGTAATTTTCTAAATTGTGATTATTGACTATTTGGGTGGGCCCAAGAGGGGCCATGTGATGTGATTGAGTTGTAGATATGTGGCTTATGGATATAGAAGTGCATTTTGAACCCTTTTGCAGGTTGGGTAGGTCCTAGGCATAGGGGAGGCTTTGCTAGATTTTTGGCATAACCTATGGTGTCTTTGGTCTTTTCCAAGCTTGTATTGAGTCAAATATATTAAATAATTGCAATAAAATTTATCAGGTGAGTCGGGACAGCCTTCCTCCTCCGTCCAGCCACCGCAGTGACCTCAGTTTAAGTCTGTGAGTAAAATATTAATTTTAATTATAATTTCGATATTATTATATGTTCAAGTATGCCCATGCATCACTTATAAATATGTATCTATGTAGTTAAATACTAGGCACGATTTATATTGCATTCATAATTAATGAAGTGCCATGGATATTGTTTGTGCTAATTTGGAGCAGTGTGCGTGCGTTGGTGTGCGTGTGGTATGGTATTGAATATGGACAAGACGGGTAAACACGGCTTGAGAGACAGTCACTAGGACTCGATCCTTTATGGATAAGTCTGGGTAGGCACGGCTTGAGAGACACTCGCTGGCCCCCGCATTTGGTTTACTAAGCGAAAGTCCGGCTTAAGAGACACTCGCTAGCAGAGGTTAGTTTAAGAGAGCTGTATAGAGGATCAGCTCCCATTAATGTACTGTTTGAACAGTGTTGAGTGTGTGAGTGCCCCAAATTGCCTTTTTACTATTATGATGTGGTTTGTATGAAATTTATGAGGATGTTGCATTCCATTCCTTAGGATGCCTTAGCTTTAGATAGCTATAGAAATTGTAGTTAAAATTAGTATTTTACTCTCTGAGTCGAACGCTCACTCCTGTTCATCTATTTTTTTAGGCTACAGGAGGATTACTTATTGTGACTAATCTATTCTTCTTCTTCGCAGGTCAATTAGTAGTATTTGATGTATTTTGTACAATTGAGTTAAATTTTAGACTCCGTATGTGTTAGGAGTATTTTAATTAATTTGGGTCTGCAATATAATATGGTGTTGAATTTGTAAGATTATTAATTGCATGTATGACTGGATTGGAGGAGGGAGTTGAGCTCCCATTGGATTTTTAATATTATGAGCATGTGGAGGGTGAGCTGAGCTCCCCAATTTATTTTAAATTGTGTTTACAGGTCAGGAGAGTCAAAAACTCCCCGTTGAATGGTCCATTTTATGATCGGACTCTGTCCGGTTGAATTCTTGAAATTGGGCCCAAATAGGCCTTAGGATTAGGTTGAGGAATAGTTTGGCTTATTATGGGCCTCGGGGCCTTTAGGCTGGCCCATGTCCTAGTGCCAGTCCGGCTAATAGGTTAGGTTGTGATAAATGTGGTATCAGAGCTTAGGCTCTAGATTCATAGGGAATATATGTCTAAAGTTTTGGGAAGAGTTTAATAGGAGTCACATGTAGAGAATAGGGTCCACATTTGTCCTTGCATTGTCATCTTTGCTTCTAGTTTATGCTTTATATAATTGTGTGTAAATATGAGTCTATAGAACTGTGTAACATATCATTTTGAATTTTTGTGGGCTAATGCTGCTGAATTTCAGGAAAATGCGTAGAAACAGAAGAGCTTCCACTGCACCAGAACGAGATGTGCCAGACGAGGTGTTGGCACAGGATAAGGAGCCTGTTCCAAGGAGGCGGGGTAGGAGATCTAGAGTTGCTCAAGTAGAAGAGCAGCCGCCACCAGTTCAGGAACAGTCTTTTATGGCCCAATGTCTCATGGACCCAATGGCAGCTACCTTAGCCAAATTGAAGAGTACCATCGATATGATGGCACAATATATGGTCCACCCTGCACAACAGCAGCAGCCCACCGCACCAAGAGGGGAACCTTGCAAACAAATAATTAATTTCAAGAAGTTATTGCCTAGTACTTATGATGTGTCAGATGATGCCTATAAGTTTTTGGATTCCTGCAAACAGGTAGGGATGGAGTTGCAGTTGATTGATAGGAGGCTTATAGAGTGTGTGCAACATGTATTGGGGCCAGTGCCAAGACAGTGAATGACAGACTACGTACTTCCTCGTATTGAGGGATTATCATGGACCCAGTTTGTGGAACTGTTCATCAACAGGTTTGTGCTTGAAAAGCTTCAGAGATCAAAAGTAGTGGCCCTTTGAGGCCTTAAGGGAGAATGGCAGATCTGTAGATGAATATGCTATAAAATTTTTAGAACTGAGTAGGTATGCCCCCACAGCAGTGGCTACATAAAGTATGAAGGTAAAAAGGTTCCTAAAGGGGCTGGACAGGAGGTATGCAAACCTGGCCATGATGTCTGATCAGTCTTTTGATATGGTAGTTGAACGAGCCCGACAGATTGAAATTAGCTATACAGGAGATGATAGTGGTAGGGCAAAGAAGAATAGAGTAGAGGGTTCTTTAGGTGTACCCTACATGGGTACCATAGATAGCAGAGGCCAAAGTCACTACAGAGGAAGGGGTAGAAACAATAAGAGGGGTGGTTTTAAACACAAATCTCGAGGATTCAGACTAGGGTACGGATCCAACAGTGGTCACAGTTCGGGTTACAGTAGTTCTGGGTCTGGTTCAGGGTCCTCCTTGGCACCTTGCATGCAGTGTGGAATAGGACATTTAGGACCTTGTATAATGTCAGGAGCATATTTCCAGTGTGGCCAGCCGAGTCACTTTGCTAGAGAATGTCTAGTGTTCAGCGAGCCACAGATGGGGTCACAGGGTTCTGTAGCAAATGTTCCTCGTCAATTGTATCCTGGCGCTTCCAGCATGGCAGGCAGTCAGTTCAGTGGCCAACAGAGCCGAGGACAAGGAGGACATGGATTTGGAGGCAGAATTATCAGTAATTTTCAACAGAATTATTTTTAAATTTTAATTAAATATATATATTTTTATGCATAAATTTTTTATGCGTAAATTATCTCTCAACTATATTTTTATATAGAAGTAGAATTTTAAAAATAAATTACAAATATGGTTGCATCGAAAATTTAATTACAAATAAGATGATTAAAAACAATTAAAGTTATAGTATTAAAATTATGGAATCTTCTTTTTGAAAAATAGTATGTATTTTTAATTTTTATTATATTAACAGAAAATAACAATATTTTAAAATTTTAATTTTTATGAAATGTATTTATTTTATATTATAAATTTACGTAAAGTGACAACAATTTTTATCAAAGAATTATTTTATAAAAAATATATTAGATTAATAAAAAAAATTTGTACTTAGATATAGTGTTTTTAAAAAAATAATATGATAGAATGTTATTTTTAATTGATAATAATGTTATATATTTTCATTATTATTAAAATAAAATAATTCAATTCATTATTAGTATTTTATTTTTTATTATATTAATAACAAAAAAATATTATATTTATATATTTTTAACATAATATTATTTTTTCATTAATTTAATGTATTTTTTTTGTAATTTATAAAAAATAAGTATTGATTTACATAAATTATGAGATAAAATATAAAAATTTCATAAAATTTAAATTATTTATTCAATAAAGTATTTTTATTACATTTTAAACGAAATAATCATAGAAACTATTTTTAATATTTTTATAAAAAGAATTAAATAGGTATTTTAATTAATTAAATAATAAATTAATTAAATAAAATTTATAACAAGAAAAAATTTATTCAAATTAAATTAAATAAAAGAGAAATTTGAATTTAAATTAATATAATAATAATAATTTATCTTATTTAAAATGTAATTAAAAATTAAATGAAAAAATAAAAAAGTATAAATTATCCATGCATAAAATGGGCACTATGCTAGTTTATATATAAGGCCGACCTCTGAAATGGCTTCAACATATTGTGCCATCTATATTAATAAGAAGGCTTAAAAAATTTTCATGCGGCAAAGTTTTATTTTTTAAAATTTTTTTATACAAAAATTATCTTATGATATTAAATATCAATTTTTTATTTAAATGTTTTTAAATTTAAACTACTAAAATCTTATCTTATAAAAAAATATTAATTTTCCAAAATTCTTTTAATTATATCTTTTAAAAATTTTAAAATTCTTAAGATTACAATATCAATTCATCTCCAAAAAATAATATCTTTTAGATAAACTTTCAAATTTGACTACTATATATCAACTAATTTAAAAAATAATAGAAAAACATCTATTAATCAATTTATTATAAAATTAAAAATTATCATAATAACTTTACAAAAATGCGTCACATAATTTAATAACAGTATTTAAAAAAAATGCCATATGGCATATCGTAATCTTTTAAAGTTTTAAAATTCCTAAGTTTACAATTATCATATTATATATCCATAAAAATTAATTACTTTTTAATTAAATTTTTGATTAGATTAAAAATGTTAAATTACTTAATATATATATATATATATTCATAAAATTTAAAAAATTAATTTTAAAAACATTTTTATATTTAGTCTAAGAATTTTAATAATGATATCTCAAAAATGGTCATGGCATAACATTTTTTTTCCTATTTTGTTTATCATTTTATTGATATATGACTATGTCAATTAATTTTAAAAAATAATGTATTAATATCTTATTTATTTATCAATAGTTGAGATAAAATTACAAATATTTAAAATTTTATCAATAATAAAATTTTGTAATATGATTATGAAAATAAAAAATATTAAAAATACATATGAAATTACATTGTTAAAATAAACTAATAAATAATCTGCGTAATGCGTGGGCAAAATGACTATTTATAGTATAATACATATTAAATTATATTTTTAAAATAAAAAAATAAATAGTCTACACATGTGGCATCTCTTTTATTACAGTGTGCCACATAGACTAAAAGCATACTTAAAAATTACTATATGGCATATTTTTTATTATCTTTATTTTAAAAATTATTAATAAAAGTTAACCTATCACATTAAATATTAATTTATCTAAATATTTTTAAATCTCAACTATTAAAATCTAAAATTATTTTTAGTATTTTTTTAAGAATTTTAAATTTTCCTTAAATTTACAATTTCAAAAATTATAAAACTATATTCATCATATTATCATCCCTCAAATCAATTATTTTTTAATCATAATTTTAATTACATTAAAAAGGATGAGTTATATATATATATATATGTTATTTAGAAAATTTAATATATATATATATATATATATATATATATATATATATATATATATATATATTTAAAAAAAATTTATATTTAAAATATAAAAATTTTAATAATGATATTTCACCAAGTAGCCTATATATTTTCTTTTTATTTATCCTTTTTATATATATTAAAAATTCAAAAACTAATTAAGAAAATCTATTAATTAACTTATTTGTTTATTAAATTTGAAATATAATTATAATTAATTAAAATTTTTATATTGTTAAAATTTTGTAATATAATTATACTATTATAAAATATAATAAAATATATATTAAATTATTTTTTAAAATAAAAATAATAAATAGTCCGCACAAATTGCTTTATTTTTTTAAGCCAAATTGTCGTCTATTTGGCCCAATCCATGTCAAATTGCTTGTTTTAAAAGGTCAAAATTTATTTTTTCATGAAGAATTCTTTTTCCTTTAAAATTTTCAAAATTCTTTGTGCCAACGGTTTCTTGAGTGCAAGAAACTGCTACCATCAATCAATCACTCTCTGCAGCAATTAAATTTCTTTTTCCCATTATCAGTTACAAGAAACCCCAAGTCCTCTCAAACCTACGAATCCCTAACTCATCATCTCTCTATTTTCTGTTTTCTTTCACCCGAAACCTTCAAAACCTCATCTGATGAAGAATAAAATTTGTTTTCTTTTAGCCGAAATCTTCAAAACTCTCCCATGGCCAAAACGAAACAACTAATCGATCCCCAAATGAAAGGAAAGGAAAGAAAAGCAGCTGTAGAAGAAGAACGCTCGACTGATGAAGAAGAAAACTTGATTGACATTTTGAAGAAGCGGCAGCCACCATATTCACTCCCAGGTACATTGATTGGGATTTAATGTTGAATTATTTAATCTTTTTGAGCAACAAAAGTGTGGTGATTTTATGGAGTTGAATGGGAAGTTTTAATCCTGATTTAATTGCTCTCAAGATTATGGTTTCTTTTTTGTACTCTATCTCCTCTTTCTTTTTTGCTGATGACAAAAAGGGAAAACTTTCGGAGTTTTTAGGAGTTTATCAGGTTGTATATATTTTTTTGTTGTTTCTAGCTGATGTTTATATTAACAGCTAGCATATTTCCACTAAACACCTAATAATTTAATTTTTAATATTACAATAATTAATATAAAATAAAATTTTAATATTATTTTAATAATATTTCTACTTATATTAAAAAATATATTACAATTCTTAATATAATAATTCTATAATTATGAAACTATAAGTATTAATATCATTACAATGAAAGATTATATTTAATTGACTACTATAAATTTTTTATTAATATTTTCAACTATTCTAATTCTAATACAATTATAATTACAAATTATAATAAATATTATAAAAATAGGTATTTTTTAAATAAAATAATAATAATAATAATAATAATAATAATAATAATAATAATAATAATAATTTTGTTTAAGAAGAATTCTAAACATTCTTAATTTTTTATAAGAAGCAAATTATGTTACTGTGTGTATAAATATATATGTACATACTTTTTAATTTATTGTACAATATTTTTTTCAGAAATAACTAAAATTTCTATTTAAGTAAAAAATTATTAATAATATTTTTAAATTAATTTGTTATAAAATTAATTTAAATACTTTTATCTCTTTGTAGATAAATTATATATATTTTAAAGGTCCTTTGGGATTCCACATCGTTTCTGAGAGTGTATACTTAGAGTGCTTATATAGGACGAGGGATCTTGGTAAAATTATCATGATTGTACCAAGATGTCAAGTCCTGTCCCTAAGACCTGGTCTCAAATCATGTATTTTCAAAGGTTTCCTAACCTCATCTTTGTGCTTAATGTTTACCGAGCTCTTTAAGCAGTCATGTTCGATAACCAATCTTAAGATTTGTGATTGGATTTATCCAATTAATTAGGAATTGAATTAACGGTCATTCGTTCTTAGTTTGGTATTTTTCCGATCTCATCAAGAACCGATCAATAAAGAAATCAAAATTCATTCCAAAGCAAAATTATACAAGTTATTCAGCAGGAGGGTATTCCCCAACCTGCCCTTCAGCTACATTTTCAACATCCTCTCCCTCCCCTCTCTCAGGCTCTCCCTCACTCCCATCTTCAACTTCTGGGGTGAGCTTCTCCATCCAGGAGAAGTCTTTTTCAGGATAGCGCTTCACGAGTTCGGCCAAAAGATCGCTATGGGCATTCACATAGACACTGGCCTCTCTTGCCAGGGCCTCTTCCTCCTTCGCTTTAATTTTTTCAGTAAATTGAGCGAGATTGGCAGATTGACAGATTGGCAGGCCCGAGAGTCTTTAAGTTCCCATTCTAGTTTGGCTATCATTTCTTCGCAAGACTTTGTTCGATCTTCTAACTTAACAATATGATCATTAGTAGCTGAGAGTTGGGCTTTGGCGGCTGCTGCGTCCTAAATTGCTTTCATGATCTCCCATCTTAAGAGATGAGCCTTCTCTCTGATCACATGCTGGTTCACAATAGCTTCCAAACCCAAGCTCATCATCTGAGTCAGGAGATTGTCAATACTATCTTGGGCCATCCTATTCCGATCTTCTTGAAAACAGATGGTAGCGCCCAGGACCTTAGCCAGATTGAGATTGCCCCGAACTGAGCGATTCCTTTTCAAAGATTGAAGGAGGACCTGAGCACCTCGGGAGAGCGTCCTAACGATTGGTCTGGAAGACCTCCCTTCTGCACTTGAAGAGACCAGAGGAGGTGGAGGTTCAGCCTGTCGAGGTGGAGAAGTGATGACCTCTACCTCTGAGGTTGGCTGCTCTGGAGATCAGAACGGAGAGCTCAGTACTTTTACCAAGTCCCGTCTCGACGTCTGGGCAGTAGCGGCAGCAGCTTCTTTCATCTCTCATACTTTTCGGGCGAGCTCCCTTTTTCATTTATGGCTTTCCTTTGCAGTCTCGCCTCCCTCCATACCTGCACAAAGAATAAGTTAGTGAGTTTGCTAAGATTAAGAGACTAAGGATATAGATTATACTGATCCTAGGGCTGAGGTCAGAGAGTTGTAGCTCATAGTCCTCATGGGCGATCACTCGCATCATCCACTATTTTAGTTCAGCCATAACCACATCTAAACATGAATATTTATGAATGGTCGCTTGATTCTTTAATTCCTTTACCATGGCATTCTCATCTTTATTTAGAGCGATCTTCTTCGGTGCTTTAGGAACTAAATATTGCCAGCTACGTGGAATGCCTTTAAAGCCATTGGGATCCTTGCTCCTCAGTATGAAAAACTGATCTTTCTAGTTCTTCAGCGAGGAGGGGAGATCGGTGAAGAGCCTGCAGTTTGGCTTGACTTGGAAAAACCAATATTCATCATCTTTTCGCCGAGTGAGCCCATGTAATTTAATAAAAACCTTCACCGTGGGCTTAAGCTTTTTAGCCCGGCAAAGACCTACTAAGGTTTGCCAAGAGTTCAGATGCACCTGGGCTACATATACATGGTGGAACTTTAGAATGGCTTTATAAAATCCATCTAGGGAAAACCGAAGCTTGGCGTTTAATTGCTCTTTACACCATGATCAGGTCAGTTTCGTCAAAGAAATGATCAGCCCGAAGATCGCCATGGCATCTAATAAGTTTAAAAGAGTCGATCGGAAGATTGTACTCTTGGCTAATAGACTAGAGATCAGCCTCCCCAAGAACTGATGGCAGTTCATCCACGGGTAGGTTCTCTTTCCTTGAAGTCAACACTTGTTTCGGTCTACTCGCTTGACCGGAGACCGGAATAATGGCTGTGACAGGTTCAAGTCGCCCACTTAGCCCGACTGTATCGTCTTCTTCCGAGGTCCATGAAAAGCGAATGGAAGAGGGGCTCGCAACTCCCTGACCTTCGGTACCTCTCATTTTCGAAGAATAAAAATGAAACTGATCAGAAAAAGATTAAAGCTCTTACCAGAGTATAAATCGGTGCTGAAAAACTTTAAAAAACGAGAGACAGAGTCGAAGTCGTTGAGGAAATCTGAAAATGGCATAAGTGGACAAATGGCTAACCCCTTCCTATTTATATCCGCCCGAGCATTAAATGCTCACGAAGCCCTAAGTGACGCATCGGTTAGTGGGATCTGACCATTTCAATGACTCATCAAAAGAAAATTCCAGAAGCAGGAAAAGATCAGACGCGGGAAGAGTGGATGAAGATCAGAATAAGAAGTCTCAGATCAGTCAATCATAATGAGAGATTGGGTAGATCGAGGAATGACCTATAAAGATCGGAGGTACTTGAGGAGTGGAATTGTTTCCAATCATGACCTTTAATTTATAAGTTTAACTCCTTGCTGTTGGATTGCAAGCAGTTAAAGTAGCTCAGTACATCCCAATTTACACCGTTGATCATAATTGTAAGGATGGGTTTGAAACCCTTAGATCAAAAAGTGAATAACTAATTCGGCACCTTTTGTTCCCAGCCCTTGGATCCATTTTGTAAGGCGGGATTTCTAACCGTTGGATGAAAGGATGAAAGGATAGAGATCCTGAACTAAATCCTAACCTTTAATTTTGATTCTCTTTAATTCTAAGGCGTAGGATCGTGTCCTTTTAGATCCAAACCCTTCATCTCCTCCTGTTGAAATCTTGACCCTCTATTTTTCAGCACCCATCTCCTATAAATACCTGCATGCAATACCATAGAGGTGGTGGTGATTATTAAGGAAAAACTTTGAATTTTTGTTGTAGCTTTATTGTCTTTCAATCAGAAACTCCCAAGATTTCTAGAGACTTTAGAAACGAGTTTTCTAAAGGATCTCGTTACTAAAGCTATAGGTCTTGCAATCCATATCCTTAACAACCATGCACCATCTTGAAAACCCAAGCACTGCCCGTCAATAAGATCTCACTTTCATCACCTTCGGCACTTCAGAGTCACCTTACCGTCTCAGCTTTAGTAGCTTCAGATTCGCAAGGACATCGGTACCGACTCACCCGTTATTTCAGCTCTTTACAAGTAAGTGTTTAACTTATCATTCTCAAAGTATCACTAGCCTATATTCATGACATGAGTATTTTTAAAGTTCTTATTCACACCGAATCTTCAAAATAAGTTTACATCAAATTTGACTTATCTCACAAATATAACCTTTATTTTTTATTGTGACGTTTGTGAGTTTTATTTTTTTTTTAACTTTATTCTTAATTTTCTTCATTTTATTTCGTATGAGAAATGACAGTTCAAGTCACTGATATTTCGTAAGTACCGTAAGGAGTACAGATGGAAGTGACGATATGGAGATTCTTGATCTGAACAAAAGAAAATGATTAGGAAAAGTTCAGACAAATTGAGAGGTTGGCTACTTAGACTAGCTCAGAAAAGTAAAGAATGAGATTAGGAATTGAGATAGCTCAGTCAGGCAAACTAAGAAATTGAAAAGATTTTAGACAATGAGCCAAGATGAGTTCAGACAATAAATAATGAAATCGAAAAATAAGTAAGTTTGAATAACAGGAAGAGAGAGAAGTGATGCACACTATGCCTTCATTCTAGTTTTGAAGTAGGGTCGAAAAGAGTTTGGTTCCAAGTCCGAGACCTTTAGAATTCACCTTTAACAAATCAGGGGGACCGGAGAGAGTCCTTTCCTGGAACTCCTGTAATTTAACCTTTTATAAAGTGTCCGATACTCTATCAGAGACACCGAGAGAGAGTCCTTTCCTGAATTCTCTTGGCCAAAGTTCTAATAAAAATGTTTTTAGAGATCAGAAGAGAGTCCTTTCCTGAATTCTATTAGCCAAAGTTCTAATAAAAATATTTTAAGAGATCGGGAGAGAGTCCTTTCCCAAATTCTCTTGACCAAAGTTCTAATAAAATTGTTTTGTATAAATTAGGGGAGATTGGGAGAGAGTCCTTTCCTTTCTAGCCCCGATACTTTTATTATAAAATTCATCACATATTCTAAACAATGGGTCTACGGGAGAGTCCTTCCAAAGAATCCCGAATCTTATATTGAGGCCTGATGGAGAGTCCTCTTCAATGCCCTCATATTTATATTATTAGGATAGAGTTCTTCCTTCAGTTTGACTTAATCAAAAAATATCATAATTCCAAAAACATTAAATTACTTTAAGATGAAATGATATGGGCAAATGTTTTACTGGTAATTATGCCAATGATGGGACCTTCCTCTATTAACTGAGAGTCGTCATTAATAAAGGGAATTCTCTAGATTTTAATTAACACATCCCTTTTGAATTAGAGTCCTAATTAAAACGAATGAAAATCTATACCCATATCAGTTCTCAAAGTATCCATTACACACACCGCACCCTCAGTTATTTGAATGCTAATGATGAGATACATAATATGTGAGCCCAGAGTCCTCCTTACTCGTTATGAATCTTTAGGGACCAAATAACATCTCTTCGAAATTAGAGTCTTAATTCGACGAGAGAGGAACTTAACAAATACATAACAAATTAAGCAAACACAATATCAATTCACTGTATGGTCATCCTATATACTGGTGTTCTTGGGTAACCCAAAATAGTGAAATATCAAATGTCCCTTTTATCAATAATAGGGACCAACATCATAATACTAATCCCAAAATTATCGATCTTAAATTATAAAGAGCATATCATTAAATCTGCTTGCCCTCATTGAGAGACAAGATGGGGTGCCTAACACCTTCCCCACACGTACATGGACCCGAGCCTAGAATCTCTGTTTTAGAAGTGGTTTTATTTTTACAAATGGTTTTCTTTAATTTCCCTCAAAATTAAAGTGGCGACTCCTCACTTTTTCCACTTCAGTAAGAATCATCTAGCAACCGTAAAACCCTTGCGACATGCTAAAATCTGAGAATTGAATGTTTATGCATATTCTTGAGTTCTAATTAATATTTGACCTATTTTTCTGTGTTCTTTTAATTCAAGAAGTGTTATGAAGTATTTGGAATGTGTTAGAAGACCTGAACCCTTAGGTAGCTGTAACTAATTAGGAATCTTAATCCTTTAGGAGACTAGAGTTAGAATCCAATGTGAATTATTATTAGTATTTTCTTATTTTCTTTACTTTATTTTTTTCAAGTTTTCTTTATTTTTTATTACAAACAAAATTGGTAACTAGCCCTGAGGTTTACGTACCAAAGAGGGTATTTATGTGGAGCTAAACGGGAGTAAGCCAGGGATATCATTGTCATAATAGAAGAGAATGCTATTTTTTAAGAGTAGCTTGCCCCAATGGCAATTGTAATTACCAATAAGTAAGTGGCCCTGAATTCCTAGAATAACTGTTGGCATGAAATTGTAGTAATAATAAGATTTTTATTTGGTAAATTAAAATTAACTTTATTTTTAATTTGACAGATTTTTACATGTAATTAATTTAAATAAATACTTGGTGAATTAAAATTAATCTTGTTTGTAAATTAAACTAACCTTGACATATAAAATAAATTTAATTTAATACTTGGTAATTGTAAAATAAATTTACATGTTAGAAATCTTTATTATGTTGTGATTGTTTGGGCCTTATGTGATATTAGAATAAATTACAAATGTACATAATTAATTTAGTTTAATTATTCTTAGGGTAACTTGGTGAAAAATTAATTAATGAAGCTAAATAGAAACTTAGGGTTGTTTGAAAATGAATTTATTTGAAAATTAAATTCTCAATAATAAATTAATTTTTGTCATCCAGTAAATATCATTTAAATAATTAACAACCCCATAGATAGGAATTACTTGTGCATGAAAACTGTTTATAAACGACAACCCTTTTATAAATTACTTACGTGTGTAGGGCTAGAATCACATTTTCAGGATAAAGTTTAATTAAGGAATAATAAACAAGACTTCTAGAAACATTAGTAGAGGATCGACGCTCGAATTAACAAGGTTAGACCAGGTGTAAGGGATGCCTAATACCTTCCCCTTACGTACCCACTATTTCGAACCTAGACATTGGACTATGGTAATGATGGTTGTGGAAACTCTATAAGGAGTAAGTTGCCATACATGACCCTCGAAAGAAACACTGAATATGTCCCAGTTATTACCCGAGTGGCGACTCCTGTTTATCTATGCCTTCGTGGCATAAATCCTTAGTACTATGGTAGTGTTATAGGAAGATGGTACTTACCTGTAATTTGATTCTATTAGGATTGTATGGAGTGCATGTCTAGAAAATGCTGTCTAAAGAGCTGGTACTTAAGTAAGACCATTGTGACTTCACCATCTTTTATAGGCATTACTTAGTGCATTTGATATAATTCTAATGGATGATACTTTGCTTCATGCCTTACTACGACCCCTTATTTCACACCAAGGTATCTGAAAATGGTGAAAAATACTGTAATATTAACTCACTTCTAAAGTGGGCCGAGCAGCCCGCTGTCTAGCCTAAAATTGCAGTCTTGGTCCCCGGTTTAATTTCATCAAAATGAAAAAACTTACGCAAAGCCCACAACACCAGGAGTTAGGATATAATTTTTATTTAATTAAAAATACTCATTAAAGACCCAAAAAATCATTGGCAAGCTTGTGGGACCCATTAAATTTTTTGTATCGAAAAAATTCCAAATTGGTGTTGTTGTAAAGTTCTTAACGTGTAGGATGTGCTGGTGGTCTGGGATTTTTGGTAGGGTTTGCGGTTTGGAAGAAATCTAGCTAAGAAGTCAAAAAGGGCTAAAACTTTTTAAGCTCGATTCGTACAAACTGCTCAATGAAAATTCGTGAAATTGGTATCTATGGAAAGCTTACAAGGTGTAAATAAAAAAGAAGACAATACCCGATCCAATTAGAGGCCAAAATCACCGAAAACAGCAAGGAAAGGTGAAACGGCACGTGGGTGAAAAGGGAGAGTTGGGGCACGTTTTCTAGCCGGAAAAAGGGGTGGCAGTGGTAGGGGAAGGGCACCAGTGGTATGCTGGCGAGAAGAGAGGAGAGAGAAAAGAAAGAGGGAAGGGACGGAGTCCGACACACAGGAAGGAGAAGGGAAAAGAAAAAGGAAAGAACTAGTTCGATTCGATTGATCCGATCTGATCGGTTTGATTTATGACATTTAAAATTTAATTTTTGCTCTACCCTAGAACCCAAAACGAGGCTCGAAAATTCCAAAAAAAAAAATTATAAAAAACTCTTAAAAATTTATGCGGTCCAAAAATATTTTCAAACTTGCCATGTAGTATTTAAATAAATTTTTAAAAATCATTGAAATTAATAATCTTGAAAAATAAAACCCAATTTTTAAAATCAAAAAAATTTAAATTAAAATACTACAATATTTATTACATTAAAATATCAAAATTTACACGTAAAATAATTATTAAAAAAATCAAAACGTTACACACACACACACATAGAGAGAGAGAGAGAGAGAGAGAGAGAAGTTTTTTTTTTTGCCAAAATTTAAATTATAGAATTAAAATGCTAAAGAGAGCAAAGGTTTGGCTTTTTTTTATAATTTGCCAAAATGATGTATCAAGTGGGTCCCATAATTTTAGAATAAAAAATGCCAAATAGGATGCCACATTATCAGAGCCACACTTCCTCCAAATTGGATTTCAAATTTTAATAAAAATTCTGAAAACATTTCAATTTTGGCTTTTTTAACCAAAATTGAAACGACATGATCAAAATGCAAAAGCACGCTAAGTTTCGGTTTTTTTCAGTCAATTGGCCATTATTTAATTATTGTATGCTAGTTTAATTAATTTATTTTTGAATATTAGTTCATATTCTTTGATGTTTTTTTTTTGTTTAATTGGGCTGATTAAAACTATTAATATTCAAAAAATGCCTTGCATGGATTTACAATTATATCAACAAAATTGGACAAATTTTAAAAATGTGGGTGATAAAAATTTAAAATTTAGTATTAATAATTATTAATACCAAATTTTAGAATTAAGTTAAATTTTTAGAGTACCAATATTAAATATGAATTATTATGTGTTTTATGGTTATTAAATTAACTAACATTAATATATTAGTTTATGATATATTTAGATAAAATGATATTAGGCAATATTTAATTGTGAAATTACTTTTAAAAATCGGCCATTTTCTTAAAAATGTTCATTATTATTGATAATGCATGCCGATGTGTATAATATTAACATTATATGAGACAATAATGGGCATATTAGCTAGAATATGGCTAAATCTTTTATGGGTATGTACCTCATTAAAAGTACTTATGTTTGATATGAGCCAATATTTTTTTCATAAATATTTTTAATTTTATTATTCACATTTTTTTAAAAAGAATTAGGCCCATTTTAATTAACAATGAATCAACTAGCTAATATGCCCATTAAATTGGTCAATAACTCGCTCAAGTATTAATTAACTAATCCTTTTAATAGATTGACTCATTATTGGTAGCCAAATTAATTAAAATTTTAGCTAATTAGGTAGCTAATAATTTTTTTTATCTAAATATGGATGATTTTTTGCTTTAATGTGTTACACCCTACCCCTCTGTAAGGCATAACATGATCCCGTAGGATACCTAATGAATTACCAACTCCGTCTACTGATAACCCATTAAATACTCTACAAGGGATTTTAAAAACTTTTCTTACTTCTTTTACAGTGGTGATGTAACACCCTAGGCAAATCCCACATCGACAAAACACGGGAGAGATGCTGGGTTCATAAGATGGAGGTTCCTAACCCCTATTGACGCGTTTTAAAACCGTGAGGGCTTTAGCCCAGAGCGGACAATATCACTAGTGGGCTGGGCCATTACATTTGTGGTATCGAGCGCTCGCGTGCAACCTTGAACGATGGTGGGGCAAACCTCAGCGAGGACGCTGAGTCCCATAAGGGGGGTGGATTGTAACACCCTAGGCAAATCCCACATCGACAAAACACGGGAGAGATATTTCAAATGTAATGGCCCGGCCCACTCGTGATATTGTCCGCGCTAGGCCGAAGCCCTCACGGTTTTAAAACGGCGTCAATAGGGTTAGAACCTCCATCTTATGAACCCGATCTCTCCGTGTTTTGTCGATGTGGATTTGCCTAAGGTGTTACAGTGAGCACTATTTACAGTGTTAAAACCTTTTTGAATCAAGTGATAGAACTAACACATTTGAATTATTTGGAATTTACGTAAAAATTTTGGCGAGTGCCATCTGTATTTTGGATAAAGCAGTTCTTGAAAAAACTGTAAAAAGCACTTCAATATTTTTCCAAATCTCAACTCCAACATATTTCTCAACACAACATGTTTCTCAACTCAAATCCAGTGATTTTTCAAAGATCATGATACAAGAAATATAATACAATTTTACTAGCCAAAATAACTCATAATTATTTTACAACTTCAAGGTACAATTTGAATTTACAACTGCTCAAAATCAAAAACAATATGTACATACGGTGAACATACATTCTGATTACAAAATACAAAATGTGGTATACTCGTTATACGAAAATCTTTCATTTGGAGGTACTAGCGGCCTAGTCTGCCTGTCATGTCTGTCTACCTGCGATAGCAATAAAAAGCTATCGCTGAGATAATGTCTCAGTGGTGCACAACATTAACCAAATACAACTTTAAATCACAATTCATAAATCATTTAAATGATGGATACGTAAAATCATAGTTAAATATAAGATAATGAATGTCAGAAGGAATTTAACACAATATCACAATAAATCTTAGAGATCAAAACATAGTTAACTTCAAAAGACAGTAAATGTCAATAAGGATTTAACTCCATTTCACAATCTCATAATACAAATCAATAAATCACACACAGCTTAATCATGTTCCAAAGTTCAATTCGTCCCAAAAGTCGATGACTAATGAGGAATAACATAGCTAGCTAGCAAAAATATGAGTACTCATTCTATTCGTCCTCAATAGGCACACACCTCAACACTTCAGCCAGAGAAGGAATTCAATTCGTCCCACTAGACAAGCTAGCGAGGAATACAATCAATATACATGATAGTTGTGGTTTCAAACTATTTCCAATGCTTTTCAATCAATAAGTATCCATCAATATCATTCAAACAATTTTTCATAGTTTCAAACCATTTACAATGCTTTTCAAGCAATAAATATCCATAAAATATCATTCAAACAATTTTTTCACAATTCCACAATTCAAAACAACAATATACAAATAGTCATAATTTATTTCAATTGAAAATAATTCAAAAGAAATATTTGTTGTGCACAAACCTCTGATAACTATCTCCTGGTCTTGACTCAGTATTTTCTTCCCTTTTCGTGAGTCTTTGCTAACTGAGAAACACAATTTGAAGTGTTTCAGTATTCATTTACACTGTCTCTAACGATAATGTTTGATAAATAATTCACTGAATTTTATTATTTGCTTAGTCACCCTAATATGTTGACCCTCGGTGCATTCTAGGTAAATTAGGTTTTAGTGTTACTAATATGTCACATTCGATAGTCTTTTAGGATTGGTACATGTTACCAAGTTCATTTCCGTGTATACTGCATTTTCTTGCAATTTGCTGGATTCCGGGATATTAGTTTGACCTAGCCGGACGACCTAGTTTCCTCAGCTTTCGGGTTTCGCTCAAAACTACAAACTTGTAGATCTATGTCTTATGGAACGCGGGGCAAAATTTCAGGTCATTCTGAGTTATGTAGACCAAGTTATGATCATTTTACTATTGCTGGTCAAATTGCACCAAAATTGGTCATTTTAGGTCACTTTAGGTCATTTTAGGTTCGGCCAGTTTTTGGACCCAAACTTGTGCAAGCTGTTTGACTTGCTTATGGTCATTTCTGGGCTTTGGTGTCTCCATAAGACTTGTAGATATGGGTCTTAACTATTCATGGTTAAAATTTCAGGTCAATTGGACCTGTTTTGAGTGAGTTATGGCCTAAACACTAACTGCTGCCCAAATGGTCAGTTTTCAGGCCTCACTTGCACTTAATCCGGATTTGATCATTTTTCAAGCTACATTGCAAGCAGAATTTTGGTATGCTTCCTTCATGAAAGTTGGCACATTTTGTGCCTAGTTTCACCTCCAATTGGTCTCATACCAATTGGAGTTACACATTTAGAGTTATAGGCTAAAATGCATACTGTCCTTAAATACATTGCTTAACATCTATCAATTGCACATTTACTTGCTATAAATCCACTTCTCTTACCAATTCTGATTTGGTACATTACCAAAACCATTTATCACTTCATATTAAAGTCACTTTGGGCAGAATACAAATATCCTCAATACAGCAAATGAAACTCTTGTAACACCCTCCCGGTAGCAACTCCGTACATTCTACTGTTCCGGTGATCGGTGTCGGTCCGGACAGCTAGAACGTCCGGAAAAATATTTAAACTAAAGTCAAGAACCATAATTAACTCAAATATTAATAAGAAAAATTTAGTAAAAATTTTAGAAATAAAATACAACCAAGTTAAATGAGCCGGTGCCCAAGCGATGGGTAACCCAGAGGGAAGTTGCGGTTCTCGCAACTAGGAGCCCTAGACCCGGAGGAAAAATTATAAAATAATTTTTGGGACTCCAGAGAAGGGCCATTGAGGTTCCTATGGCATTAGAATGCCAAGAAAATATTTAGAAAAATTTTTCAATCGGTACAGACAATTTTGACCCGTTAAGCCAAATGGAGGGCATTTTGGTCATTTCGCCTTCAGAGGTGATTTTTGGCCGACTTGTCCAGTTGAGTAAATACTTATTATAACATAAAATATGAATAAACATTTCTAAAAATTAAATTGGAAATGAGTAGAGATGAAAAGAAAAGAAAAATCAAAATAAAGCAAATTATGACATCTTTATGATGTCATTTAAAAGCCCCCTCCAATCACAATTAAACAAACACTCAACTAACTAATAAAAGAGATAATTGAGACCAAAAAAATTAAAAAGCAACAGCAGCCATCCTCTTCCTCCCTAACCTGTAATATCCTCCTGGTAGCAACTCCGTACATTCTACTGTTCCAGTGACCGGTGTCGGTCCGGACAGCTAGAACGTTCGGAAAAATATTTAAACTAAAGTCAGGAATCATAATTAACTCAAATATTAATAAGAAAAATTTAGAAAAAAAAAATAAATAAATACAACTAAGTCAAATGAGCCGGTGCCCAAGCGATGGGTAACCCAGAGGGAAGTTGCGGTTCTCGCAACGAGGAGCCCTAGACCCGGGAAAAAATTCATAAAATAATTTTTGGGACTCCAGAGAAGGGTCATTGAGGTTCCTATGGCATTATAATGTCAAGAAAATATTTAGAAAAATTTTACAATCGGTACAGACAATTTTGACCCGTTAAGCCAAACGGAGGGCATTTTGGTCATTTCGCCTTTAGAGACAATTTTTGGCCGACTTGTCCAGTTGAGTGAATAATTATTATGACATAAAATATGAAATAATATTGATGAAAAATTAATTGAAAGTTAGTAGAAAAGAAAAGAAAAGAAAATGCAATAAAATGCCAAATATGACATATTGTGATGTCATTTAAAAAGCTTCCTCCAATCACAATTAAACAACCCTTTAATTAACTAATAAAAGAGACCAAAGGAGACCAAAAATTCTGGTCATCTTCTTCTTCTTCTTTAGCCAAAACGTGACCTCCCCTTTTCCATAACCCTCCATGAAAGTTTCCTTTAATTTCTTCCATTTCCCATGAAATTCCACTACTAAACCCTAAGTCACCTTCACTAAAACTTGTCCCCACATCACAAGGCAACTCTAGGCAGCTACAAAGAGGAGAAATTCTACAGTTTTCACAAGCTCAATAAGTTGAGCAAAGAGGTTAGTGCTTAATTATGCATGTATATCTCTTGTTCCATGTTAAGGACTTAAAAATGAGTATGAAATTGTAGATTAAATGAATGAAACTTATGGGTATGTATGCCATGGATTTCGGCTGCCCTAAGGAAGGAATAGGATTGAGTGTTTGTGATGGACTTGGAGTGAACTAGAAACCATGTTTAAAGTGTATAAATATAAGGATAATGAACTAGTAGTTAATTAAGGTAAGTTGTGAAAATTCATAATGGGAATTAGGGTTTTAAGGGTGAAAATTGGACTTGGCATTTGAATTGATTAATGGACATTCTAGTGGTCAATTAGTGACCATTTAAGGCAAGTTAATCATAATTTGAAGTGAGTTAATGCATGGCAAAGTGAATGTGTAGGCTGCCTAAAGACAGCAGCAGGGTGACTGAAATTTCAGTCCACTTAGACAGCCATAACTTTGGCTGTGTAGGTCCAATTGGTGTTTGGCCAATTGTACATGAAACTAGGCTTATAATGGCACATTTTTTCTGAAGAAACCATGCCCAAAAAGACCAAAGCAAGTGGACCAAAAGTTGGCCCCAATCTGGATACCCTGCAACAGCACCTGCAGAAATGACCAAATGAACAGTAACTGTTCATTTGGCCATAACTCACTGTAGATAAGGTCAATTGACCTGAAATTTTTACAACAACAAGTTAAGACATAGACAAACAACTTTCATGAAGAAACCTACCCCAAATTATGACCAGAACCTAATCCAAATGGCAGTGGCAGTCACTGTTCATGGTACTGTAGATTTGGTAAATTCTGTAGAATTGAAATCCGGCCAGCTGTGGTTTTTGGACCATATCTGGAGCTACAAAACTCCAAATGGAGTGATTCAAAAAAGGAAATTCAACTAGACAAAATAAGGAACAACTTTCATGTTTACCATTTCCTCAAATTCCCACTGCAACAGGACCCAATGGAACAGTAAAATTGGGTCACAAAAACTGAAAATTCTGCTCTTTTGGTTTTAGGTTTGGAAATGGATTTGGTGGTTAATTCCAACAAGTTTTAAATGTAAAATGTGGTACATTGGGGGTGCTAAAACCAATGTACCTATTTTCTATCCAAAAGTCAATATTTTTGTTAACCAATGAGGTGAATAGTGACACCAAAACTTGAAATTCAAATTTTGAAATTAGAAATGCATCTAGGGGACTTTAAATTGCAATTGGCAATTAATAGTAGCAAATGTAAAACTCAAAATGTGGGATCTTGGTGTAATTAGAATTAATATATCCACTAAGTATGAAAAAGTCAACATTTTGGTTGATTAGTAAGATGAATAGTAAACAAAATGACACATATTACATAAGTAATACAACTTGAAATATAAAATGTAATTAACACAAATGGATTGTTTAGAGTATAAATGAGATAAAGTTATCATTAGGATTTACGTCTTTGTTTCAAATAGGATTATAATACCTTGTACAAAAATTGGTACATGAGAGGTAATAATGTGAATACTAATTCATATAAATATTGTAACGATTAGATGAATCACATGGATGGGTAAATGGGTTAATTGCTCTCATCATGAGAGAAATGGAAATATTTCGATGTACAAATGGTACATGAAAATCGATTGATGTAAATTGCAATTAACATGAATGGTATGATGAATGCATAAATTATATAAAAATGAGATTTGAAGATTTATGCTTCTACTATAAATAAAATTAAAATACTATGAACGATAATTGGAACATAAAATGAAATAATAAAGTCATAAAACACAGTATATTAATATTTAATGATATTATGTGCCCTTGTATTGCCTAGACATGTGTGTCAGATTGGATAGTTTGGCATGCCAATAGGGTATTGTTTTAGCAGTACTGCGAAAGGAAAGGCTTTGTGCCTGTATTCATGGCTTTATGCCCGTATCCATGGCTTTTATGCCCGTATTCATGGCTTTTATGCCCGATTATGTGATATCATAGCTTTTAGCTATATTGACTGCATACGTGGTTGACGTTCTGCGTCCCATGGTATGACGGCCCGAGGCACCGCGGTGCCCAGTGCCAACGACCCGTTATCCAGTATAGGTTACTTGGGCAACCAAATGAATGGAAAAGTATAACTGTGAACTGATTATTAAAGAAAATACGAAAATTAAGTATCAGGAATGATTACAAAAATACAAGGAAGCTCAAGATCATAAAAAAAAAAATAATTAACGAAATGCATGAAGAAGTTAATATCATAAAACATGATTAGCCCTCGACTAAACAATAAGTTAGTAATTACTCATTTCTTATGAACACAATAGCAAGGAAATTATTATTTTTATTTGCATATTATATTTTCTTGTATTATTGGCACCACTAAGCTTTATGCTTAGCGCGTCGCTTTTGCACCGCGTAGATCAAGATTTGGACAGAGGGCCCGATAGACCACGATCGGTAAGGCGATTCACGATTACGCATAGTGTCCGTGTCACCTCACCGTCTGCATTGGTAGGACACTAGGCTTCATTTTGGTATTTTGTAATTGATTTTTATTTTCCTTTGTGTAAATGAAACTTATGTAATGTATTTTGATTTTCATGTAAATAATGCAAAATTGTGTTTGTAAATGGAAAAGTGAATATTGATCTGTGACTGTTACATGACTATCAAATGTGATGAATGATTGAGAAACGAATGGTTGAAAAATATTGAGATTTTGATATTGGAGTTTGTGAATAGATGAATATGATTATTAGAAGTGTTTTTCACAGGTTCCGAAGAACTGTTTTCTCCATTTTTAGCCGGTACTCCGCCGGATTTTCTTTAAAATTTTCGGAACCTCAAATAAATTACAATTTCAATAAATGAATTATATTTCACAAGTTATATTCAAAACTACGATAAAAATGAATTAAGATAAAATAGAGTGCTCCGGCACACTGAGTGGCATAACTTGCTCGGCTACACTGTAGTCGGGTAAGGGGTGTCACATAACCAGCCAAAATCCAAGCTTGCCTAAACCTCCATTAACACCTTCAAAAAAGCTTCATTTCTCTCTTTGTTTCACTACTAAACCCTAAACACCTTTCATTAAAATTTGTCCATACCTCTTGGGGAAGTGTTTGGCAGCCAACAAAAGGAAAGAAAGTGAAGTTATGCTTGGGAAAATTCTGCCCTACAAGAGGTTAGTGCACATATGTATCTAAAACTCATTAATTCTATGTTAGAGACTTGAAATAGGTAAGAATTTGTAACTTAAATGAATGAAATTTATGTTTATGTTTACCATGAATTTCGGTAGCCCTAAGGAAGGGATAAGAGTGATTGTTTTGATGGATTTAAAGTGGACTAAAGATCATGATTAAAGAATATATACATGTGGATAATGAGTTAGTGAGTCAAACTAAGGTAGGCTGCCTAGTGACAGTAGCAATGAGGCTGTGAGTCCAGCCTGTTTGGACTGCCATATCTTTGGCTGTGTAGGTCCAATTTGTGTTTGGCCAATTGGACATGAAACTAGACTTATAATGGCACAATTTTGCTGAAGAAACCATGCCCAAAAGACCAAAGCAAGTGGACCAAAAGTTGGCCCCAATCCGGATACCCTGCAACAGCACCTGCAGAAATGACCAAATGAACAGTAACTGTTCATTTGGCCATAACTCACTGTAGAAACGGTCAATTGACCTGAAATTTTTACAGCAACAAGTTAAGACATAGAAAAACAACTTTCATGAAGAAACCTACCCCAAATTATGAGCAGAACCTAACCAAAATGGCAGTCACAATCACTATTCATGGTACTGTAGATTTGGTAATTCTGCAGTTTTGACAATCCGGCCAGCTGTGGTTTTTGGACCATATCTGGAGCTACAAAACTCCAAATGGAGTGATTCAAAAAAGTAAATTCAACTAGACAAAATAAGGAACAACTTTCATGCTTACCATTTCCTCAAATCCCCACTGCAACCGGGCCCAATGGAACAGTAAATTTGGGTCACAAAAACTGAAAATTCTGCTCTCTAGGTTTTAGGTTTGGAAATGGATTTAGGGGTTAATTCCAACAAGTTTTAAATGTAAAATGTGGTACATTGGGAGTGTTAAAACCAATGTACCTATTTTCTATCCAAAAGTCAACATTTTTGTTGACCAATGAGGTGAATAGTGACACCAAAACTTGAAATTCAAAATTTGAAGAATTCAAAAGTATCAAATGCCCTAGTATACCTAACAAGATTGGTTTGGATAGTTTGGAATGCCAATAGGGTTTAGTTAGCAGTACTGCACATGGCATTATGCCATTCCGTGATTTTATGGCTTTTAGCCATTTTGATATTGTGTTGAGACTTGGCCTCGTGCCTAATATTATTTACTGACATTGTTATTACATTGCACAGGGAGATGCATATGTGACCGATGGTGTGACGGCGAGGTACTAGATACCCAGTGCGGTTTACGTTTATCGATCCGATCGTCGATAGGTTACTTGGGCAACTAAATGAATGAAAATGGACAAAGTTAAAGAAATAAATAAATATAACAAATACAAAACAAATAAGACATATACATTCAATACATGTTTATTTTCTGCTATTTTCTTTTATTTTATTATTGCACCACTAAGCATCATTGCTTAGCGCGTTGCTTTTGCCACGCGTAGGTTCCGAGATCTTGATCGTGAGCCCAATAGACCGCATCTTTGGGTGAGTCCATCCTGCACTCTGCATAGTTTCGTGTCACCTCACCATCTGATTGCATTGGTAGGACACTAGGCTTCATTTTGGTATTTTGTAATTGATTTTTATTTTCCTTTGTGTAAATGAAACTTATGTAATATATTTTGATTTTCATGTAAATAATGAAAATTGTGTTAATGAATGGAAAAGTGAATATTTATTTGTGATTTGTACATGATTATCATATGAGATGAATGATTGAGAAATGAAATTGAAAAATGTTGAGATTTTGATGATCTCTGGAGTTTGAGAATGATGAGAAATGATTATTGGAAGTGTTTTTAGAGTTAGAAGAGCAGTTTTCTCGATTTTAAATGGTACTCTGTCGGATTTTCTATAAAATTTTCGAAACCTCCAATAAATTATAATTTCAATATGACTTAAATAAATTATGTTTCACAAGTTATATTAAAAACTAGGATAAAAACTATTTAAGGTAAAATAGATTGTGCTTACAGTGTGTGAGTGCTTACTCGGATATCTTTGTATACGGGTAAGGGGTGTCACATTTAGTGGTATCAGAGCGCGGTTTAGGCGTTTCTGGACCTAGATTGAGTCCATACCATGCATTGCATTTGTAAGAGTCGAGGTGACACTAATGCAGATCTGTTTGTCTTTCTTATTTTGAATAGGATATGGACCCTTCATCACGAGAGCGATCAAGGAGGAAGTGGAGAGTCATGCTCCACTTGCGGCCAGTGAGGCGGGGGTAGGGAGAACCTACTCCACCGGCTCAAGCGAGCACCTTTCGGCCTCCACAGAGCCATGTTCCAACAAATGGCCGACTTCTTTAGACAAATGGCGAGTAATGCAGCACCACCACCACCACGGCTCCAATGGCAAATCACACCGGAAAGGCTAAGAAAGTTTGGAGCGGTGGACTTTTCGATAAGAGAAGATGACTGCATTGCGGTAGAAATTGGTTGAACAGAATGGGCAGAGTCTTAAAACAACTCCACTGCACCCCAGAGCAAAACCTAGAGGCTGCAATATCCCTGTTGCAAGATGATGCCTACGAATGGTGGGATACTGTGTCCAGTGAAGTGCAGCCAGAAGCTATAACTTGGGACTTCTTCCTCTCCGAATTCAAGAAGAAATATGTGGATACTGTATACCTGGAAGAGAGAAGAAGAGAGTTTATTAACCTAAGGCAGAGACAGTTGTCAGTGGCCGAGTATGAGAAGGAATTCGTCCGATTAAGCAGCTACAGAAGGGAGATAGGCCCTAATGAAGCTGAAAGGTGTAAGAGATTTGAAGAGGGACTAAATGACAACATAAAGATCTAGCTCACTGCCCTGGGAATCACAGAATTTACCAAGTTAGTGGAAGCTGCAATAAAGGTTGAGAAAGTAAGAATCAGAGAGCAGACTAGAAAGGAAAGACAGCAGAAGAGGGGCCCAGGTCAGTCTAGTTCAGCTCCTGCATCTGGGAAGAGGTTCAAGGGTCCACACGAGTTCGGAGTCAGCCACACGGTCGAGTCGGTCTTAGGGGCCCAGGCCACAGTTTACCCCTAGGAGAGGTCAGTCCACACCATCAGTGGGCAGCTTTCCAGGGATGGGGTTCAGGGGACCAGCCCTAGCATCTTCTGCATGCCCACACTGTTTGAAGTGGCACAAGGGGGAGTGTTGGAGAGTAACTGGTGCCTGCTTAAGGTGTGGGTCAACAGAGCATCAGTTGAAAAAATGTCCACGCAGAACTACTACTGTTTGCTCCAACACAAGCGAGCAGGACTGCTCTGCACCACAAAGGGTAGGAAATCGGCAAATCCAGGCGATAGGACCATCACGAGAGGCACGCATCGAGCGGCAGAGGCGGATGCAGACCACTGCGGAACTTATGCCACGAGAGCTCGGGAGGAGCAAGATGCCGGGCGTCATCGAGTGCGTTCTCCCTCTACAATACATCTGTGCATGCATTGGTGGATCCAGGATCCACTCATTCATACATCTGCATCAACCTACCCGTAGAAAGGGGGATACTAGTAGGGGAGAGTGACCAAGACATTCTGGTCACAAATCCATTGGGCCACAGTGTAGTGGTTAACAAAGTATACAAGGGTTGCACGTTAAGGATTCAGGGGTTAGAATTCTTGGCAGACCTGATTGAGTTACCCTTCCACGAGTTTAACGTGATTTTGGGAATGGACTGGTTGTCACGTCATCAGGCAATAGTTGATTGCAAATTGAAGAGAATTTCTTTGAAAACTTCTGAGGGTAATGAGATCACAGTTGTGGGGGAAAGGACAGATTTCCTGTCTAATGTCATCTCAGCCACAGTTGCAAGAAGAATGATGAGAAAAGGCTGTGAAGCCTACCTAGCACATGTGGTGGATACTAGGCAGGCTAAGCCAAACTTGAGTGATATACCCACAGTAAGAGACTTCCCAGAGGTATTTCCTGAAGAGTTGCCTGGTTTACCACCAGAAAGGGAAGTTGAATTTGCTATTGAGACACTGCCGGGTATAGCACCCATTTCCATTGCTCCTTATAGGATGGCACCCACGGAATTAATGGAGTTGAAAACTCAGTTGCAAGAGTTACTTGATAAGGGGTTTATACGCCCCAGTGTATCACCATGGGGAGCTCCAGTGCTGTTTGTGGAAAAGAAGGATGGCACTTTGAGGCTATGTATCGATTATCGGCAGTTGAATAAAGTGACTGTGAAGAACAAATACCCGTTGCCTAGAATTGATGATCTGTTTGATCAGTTGAAGGGAGCAGGAGTATTTTCTAAGATTGATCTCAGATCAAGGTATCATCAGTTGAGGTTGAAGGATGTAGATGTGCCCAAGACTACATTCAGGACCCGGTACGGGCATTATGAGTTTCTGGTGATGCCCTTTGGCCTAACAAATGCACCAGCGGCATTCATGGACCTTATGAACCGTATCTTCCATCCATACTTAGATCGGTTCGTAGTGGTCTTTATTGATGATATTCTGGTGTATTCCAAGACCAGTGAAGAACATGATGAGCATTTGAAGATTGTTCTGCAAACCCTGAGAGAGAAGAAGCTGTATGCTAAGTTGTCCAAGTGTGATTTTTGGCTGAATGAGATTGCATTCCTTGGACACATAGTGTCAGCTGATGGGATTAGAGTGGATCCCAAGAAAATAGAAGCGATGATGGAATGGAAGCCTCCCGGGAATACAGCGAGTGAGAAAGCTTCTTGGGGCTAGTGGGTATTACAGAAGATTTGTGAAGGATTTTCCTTAATATTGCTCCAATGACCAAGTTGTTACACAAGAATGTCGATTTATTGGAATGACAAGTGTCGGACAGTTTTGAGAAGATTGAAGGCTATGTTGATAGAGGCACGGTGTTAACACGGCGGTGTTAGGAAAGGACTTTGTGGTCTCGTGATGCCTCTCATAATGGGTTAGGTGTGTATTGATGTAAGAGGGAAGGTGGTCGCTTATGCTTCCGGGCGGCTAAGGCCACATGAACAGAATTACCCTACCCATGATCTAGAGCTTACAGCAATTATCTTCGCACTGAAGATATGGAGGCATTACTTGTATGGTGAAAAGTGCTACATTTACACGGACCACAAAAGCCTAAAATACTTGCCAACCCAGAAGGAGCTCAACCTTAGACAGAGGCGATGGATTGAGTTCCTGAAAGACTATGATTGTGTAATTGACTACCATCCTGGGAAGGCAAATGTAGTTGCTGATGCTTTGAGCAGAAAATCCATGACAACTTTGAGATCATTGAATGCCCGTCTAACTTTGATTCGAGATGGAGCTATTTTGGCTGAGTTGCAAGTGAGGCCAACCCTGTTACAGCAGATTTTAGATGGGCAGAAAGTAGATGAGAAGCTAATGGCTATTATGAGCAAAATCTCAGAGGGAAAAGCAACTGACTATGAGATGAAAGCAGATGGGTGTCTGTATTACAAAGGAAGACTGTGTGTACCAGATAATGGGGAATTGAAGGCCAGTATTCTAAAAGAGGCACACACCAGTGTATATGCTATGCACCCAGGAAGTACAAAGATGTATCATGATATGAAGCTTCAGTATTGGTGGCCTGGTATGAAGAAGGACATAGCTGACTATGTGATTAAATGCTTGACATGTCAACAAGTCAAGGCAGAACATTAAGTTCCATCAGGATTGTTACAGCCTATACGCATACCTGAATGGAAATGGGATCGGGTCACCATGGATTTTGTAAGTGGTTTACCTCTCACCCAGAAGAAACATGATGCAGTATGGGTGATAGTTGATAGATTGACAAAGTCAGCACACTTTCTGCCAGTTAGGACTGACTACTCATTGGAGAAGTTAGCAGAATTGTATATCAGTGAGATAGTTAGACTGCATGGAATTCCACTTTCCATCATATCTGATCGAGACCCAAGGTTTACATCGAGATTTTGGAAGAAGTTGCATGAATCCTTAGGTACACAACTCCACTTCAGCACAGCTTTCCATCCTCAGACGGATGGACAATCCGAAAGAGTAATCTAGGTAAACAATTGAAACCAATGGAATTGATACAAATATTGAATTAAAATGATAATAATAACATGAAATATATATCAGGTCCTTGAGGATATGCTGAGGAGTTGTGTCATTCAGTTTGAGGGAAGTTGGGATAGATACCTCCCACTGGCAGAATTTGCATACAACAATAGCTACCAAGCTAGTATCCAAATGGCCCCATATGAAGTAATCGTATGGGAGGAAATGTAGAACTCAGGTGTCTTTGGGTGAATTGGCGAACAAGCGGTGGGGCGGACACAGTGAAGCAGTTGAGGAGAAAGTAAAACTAATCAAAGCCAATCTGAAGGTTGCCTCAGACAGACAGAAATCTTATGCCGACCTGAAGAGAAGAGAAATAGAATATGTGGTTGGCGACAAAGTGTTCCTCAAGGTGTCACCGTGGAAGAAAGTATTGAGGTTTGGAAGAAAAGGTAAGTTAAGCCCTAGGTTCATTGGCCCATATGAAGTCATTGAACGTGTAGGTCCAGGGGCCTATAGGCTAGCTTTACCTCAGTGGACAAGATCCACAATGTGTTTCACGTATCTATGTTAAGAAGATACCGCTCAGATCCTTCACATGTCATCTCGGGGAAGAAATTGAAATCTGCGGATTTGACATATGAAGAAGAACCTCTACGGATCTGGCTCGGGAAGTGAAAGAGTTGAGAAATAAGCGATTCCCTCGGTGAAAGTGCTTTGGAGGCACCACAACACCGAGGAGGCAACTTGGGAAAGTGAAGAGATGATGAGGCAACAGTTCCCTCAACTGTTTGCATCAGGTAAATTTCGAGGACGAAATTTAAATTAGAGGGGAAGAGTTGTAACACCCTCCCGGTAGCAACTCCGTACATTCTATTGTTTCGGTGACCGGTGTCGGTCCGGACAGCTAGAACGTCCGGAAAAATATTTAAACTAAAGTCAGGAACCATAATTAACTCAAATATTAATAAGAAAAATTTAGTAAAAATTTTAGAAATAAAATACAACCAAGTTAAATGAGCCGGTGCCCAAGCGATGGGTAACCCAGAGGGAAGTTGCGGTTCTCGCAACTAGGAGCCCTAGACTCGGAGGAAAAATTATAAAATAATTTTTGGGACTCCAGAGAAGGGCCATTGAGGTTCCTATGGCATTAGAATGCCAAGAAAATATTTAGAGAAATTTTTCAATCAGTACAGACAATTTTGACCCGTTAAGCCAAACATAGGGCATTTTGGTCATTTCGCCTTCAGAGGTGATTTTTGGCCGACTTGTCCAGTTGAGTAAATAATTATTATAACATAAAATATGAATAAACATTTCTAAAAATTAAATTGAAAATGAGTAGAGATGAAAAGAAAAGAAAAATCAAAATAAAGCAAATTATGACATCTTTATGATGTCATTTAAAAGCCCCCTCCAATCACAATTAAACAAACACTCAACTAACTAATAAAAGAGATAATTGAGACCAAAAAAATTAAAAAGCAACAGCAGCCATCCTCTTCCTCCCTAACCAGCCGAAATCCAAGCTTGCCCAAACCTCCATTAACACCTTCAAAAAAGCTTCATTTCTCTCTTTGTTTCACTACTAAACCCTAAACACCTTTCATTAAAATTTGTCCATACCTCTTGGGGAAGTGTTTGGCAGCCAACAAAAGGAAAGAAAGTGAAGTTAAGCTTGGGAAAATTCTGCCCTACAAGAGGTTAGTGCACATATGTATCTAAAACTCATTAATTCTATGTTAGAGACTTGAAATAGGTAAGAATTTGTAACTTAAATGAATGAAATTTATGTTTATGTTTACCATGAATTTCAGCAGCCCTAAGGAAGGGATAAGAGTGATTGTTTTGATGGATTTAAAGTGGACAAAAGATCATGATTAAAGAATATATACATGGGGATAATGAGTTAGTGAGTCAAACTAAGGTATCTTGTGTAAATTCTTAAAGGAAATTAGGGTTTAGGGAGTGAAAATTTGACTTGGTTTATGAAGTGATTAGTGAACATTCTAATGGTCAATTAGTGACCATTTGAGGCAAGTTAATCATAATTTGAAGTGAACTAAAGTGTTACAAACCCAATTGGTAGGCTGCCTAGTGACAGCAGCAATGAGGCTGTGAGTCCAGCCTGTTTGGACTGCCATATCTTTGGCTGTGTAGGTCCAATTGGTGTTTGGCCAATTGGACATGAAACTAGACTTATAATGGCACAATTTTTCTGAAGAAACCATGCCCAAAAGACCAAAGCAAGTGGACCAAACGTTGGCCCCAATCCGGATACCCTGCAACAGCACCTGCAGAAATGACCAACTGTTCATTTGGCCATAACTCACTGTAGAAATGGTCAATTGACCTGAAATTTTTACAGAAACAAGTTAAGACATAGAAAAACAACTTTCATGAAGAAACCTACCCCAAATTATGAGCAGAACCTAACCAAAATGGCAGTCACAGTCACTATTCATGGTACTGTAGATTTGGTAATTCTGCAGTTTTGGCAATCCGGCCAGCTGTGGTTTTTGGACCATATCTGGAGCTACAAAACTCCAAATGGAGTGATTCAAAAAAGTAAATTCAACTAGACAAAAAAAGGAACAACTTTCATGCTTACCATTTCCTCAAATCCCCACTGCAACAGGGCCCAATGGAACAGTAAATTTGGGTCACAAAAACTGAAAATTCTGCTCTCTAGGTTTTAGGTTTGGAAATGGATTTAGGGGTTAATTCCAACAAGTTTTAAATGTAAAATGTGGTACATTGGGAGTGTTAAAACCAATGTACCTATTTTCTATCCAAAAGTCAACATTTTTGTTGACCAATGAGGTGAATAGTGACACCAAAACTTGAAATTCAAAATTTGAAGAATTCAAAAGTATCAAATGCCCTAGTATACCTAACAAGATTGGTTTGGATAGTTTGGCATGCCAATAGGGTTCAGTTAGCAGTACTGCACATGGCATTATGCCATTCCGTGATTTTATGGCTTTTAGCCATTTTGATATTGTGTTGAGACTTGGCCTCGTGCCTAATATTATTCTGACTTGTTAGTCGCATTACACACCGGGAGATGCATATGTGACCGATGGTGTGACGGCCCGAGGTACTAGATACCCAGTGCCAGTTTACCCGTTTATCCAGTCCAGTCGTCCAGTATAGGTTACTTGGGCAACTAAATGAATGAAAATGGACAAAGTTAAAGAAATAAATAAATATAACAAATACAAAACAAATAAGACATATACATTCAATACATGTTTATTTTCTGCTATTTTCTTTTATTTTATTATTGCACCACTAAGCATCATTGCTTAGCGCGTTGCTTTTGCCACGCGTAGGTTCTGGAGATACTGATCGTGAGCCCAGTAGACCGCAGACTGGGTGAGTCCATCCTGTGACTCTGCAGATAGTGTCTGTGTCACCTCACCATCTACAGTGCATTGGTAGGACACTAGGCTTCATTTTGGTATTTTGTAATTGATTTTTATTTTCCTTTGTGTAAATGAAACTTATGTAATATATTTTGATTTTCATGTAAATAATGAAAATTGTGTTGATGAATGGAAAAGTGAATGTTTATTTGTGATTTGTACATGATTATCATATGAGATGAATGATTGAGAAATGAAATTGAAAAATGTTGAGATTTTGATGATCTCTGGAGTTTGAGAATGATGAGAAATGATTATTGGAAGTGTTTTTAACAGGTTCCGAAGAACGGTTTTCTCCAGTTTTAGCCGGTACTCTGTCGGATTTTCTATAAAATTTTCGAAACCTCCAATAAATTATAATTTCAATATGACTTAAATAAATTATGTTTCACAAGTTATATTAAAAACTAGGATAAAAACTATTTAAGGTAAAATAGATTGTGCCAGTACACCGTGTGACAGTGCTTACTCGGATATACTGTATACGGGTAAGGGGTGTCACAACTCTAATTCACAAAGTCCAAATAAAACAATATACACACATAACCACTCCTAATTATTACATACAATTTCCACAACCAATTTACATACATATTCATCAATCCTCAATATCACAATTCATCCAATATCTTCATGAATTCAAACATTCATCAAGGAGTCTCAAGGCTGCCGAAATGCTCCCCATTGCCAAAGTTTCCCATAATTCGTCAACTTCAATTTCAAATGCACAATCACCACATATACATGGAAATAACTTACTAGGACATTAAATCACCCTACTCAACATAAATTCCCATTAAATATATGTACGAATATTTCATTAAATATACAACTCCATGGCTGTCCAAACTGGATATATCAATAACTCCTCAAAACTTTAAAATTTTCTTCACAAATCAAACACCCATACATGCTTACAAACTTTAACAAAGCAATATTCAAAAACACAAACTTACCTATTGTTGGGACTTGTTAAATCTTCACTAAACTTCCTTGATTTTGCTATCAAACTCTTCCTTGTGATGTGGGGATAATCTTTAATGAAGAAACCTAGATGTTTAGAGGTGAAATGGAGGACAGGATGAAGCTTGAAGCAAAACGGCTATGGTGGTTCTCAAGTTTTCCATTTCGGCATGGATGAAGGAATTGGAGAAGATGAAGTTGCAGATTGTGTAATGGGTTTACACCTGCCCATTTAGTGTTTAGTTTATTCCATAGTGGTCCACTTACACAAATTAAATCATATTATATGTTTAACTTTCATTTATCCCACATTAAACCCATAATTTTTGCTATTTACTTTATGTACCACCAATTTAATTTTTCATTATATTTTCCAAGTGTAATATTATTTATTTTTAATAGACATTTAGGTCAAAAGACAATTCGGGATGTCAAATGACCACAATGCCCCTGTTTTGGTAACATTCGATTTTTCGGTAACAAGGTTTTGTCCGTTTTTCGATTTCTCACTTTTCTTTGTACTAATTAATTAATTTTTCTTTAATATTTCTAATGATATTTATACTTCAATAGGGGTCTCTTTAAGTCCTAAAAATATTTTCCAGGGTTCCCCGCAGTCCAGGGCTAGTCAACGGTCTACGCCATGACTTCCCGATGCGGTCACCCATCTCTAGGGTTCTCAGCTCGCTTAACTTGGTTACCTTTCTTTGCTATTATTTTTCCTTTGTTTTTCTTGTATTTTCTTTTCTTGTATTTCATTATTTTATGTCTCCTCCCTCATATCAAAGTGTAGTTCTAGGCATCCTAGCTGTCCGGACAACACTGGTCACCGGAACAGTAGAACGCACTACCGAACATAGGGGTGTTACATAATGAGCCAATAAAAATAACAAAAATATCTACTAGTGATATATTGACCAATGTTTTATATGCCTTCTTAAATTTAATGGTTCATATTAAAAGGATTATATATTTTTTTAGAATTAAATATTCATAACATATTAGCAATACTTAAACTATTGCCCATATATCTTAAAAAAAAAACTTTTAAATTATTAAAACATTACCCATTAAAACGGCTTCAAAAATATTTATTAGTTTTAACTAGGTACATATAAAAATTTAATTTTGGGTATCCATAAAAATTGGTCAATATTTTTTTATCATATTCAGATAAAAAAAGATTATCCATCATTGGGCCATAATTTTATGAGGACTTCAAATTAATGATTTTTCTTTAAGTCAAAATTTTTTTATTGGCCATCTAAATCACAATTGAAGAAAAATTAATTAGCTAATAACCCATATTTATATTCTAATGGATGCAACATTTACAAAAATGTTTAATGTTAGTTGTTTAATAATTGAGTATGTTTGGCTACCAATTTTTAAATTAAGTTTGGCCTAAATTTAATGATTCAATGTTTTTATTATTGGGCATTTAGTTATTATGGACCTAATAAAATTAATTTTTAATTAGAATATGGCTCATTAAACAACATGGCTTTGTTTAAAAGTTTCAAAAGTCTAGTAATTTAATGAGCCATATTTTTTAATTTTTGTATACTTAATTGGTCACTGACATATGGAAATTAATTACCTAGCTATTTTATGTATTCACTCATAATTTAATTCTTTTAATTTTTTTTTGTTACTTAAAAATATATCCTCATTAACTTTAATGACTGATTTAAAATTGGCCATTTAAGAATATATGGGACATTAATTTTTTTTTAATTGGGTTAATAAAAAGAATTTAAATTACTAGAATAAAACTATCTCTCACATTTTTATTTACGAGACTTTTAAATAATATAGTTATGAAATTTATTACTTAATGACAAATTAATTATTAATAATTATAAATAAATATTAATAATCCTCGTTCTAAATTAAAATTTTTCAAAGTTGTTATATCCTTTAAATTAAACTAGGACATTGTTATTCTTGATATATAAACATTATTCTAAGGGCCATATTCTAGTAAATTTTTTGTGGACCAATAATGTTATAAAATAATTGACCTCACTAAAATATGCCTCTAGTTGATTTTTTTTATTAGGGGTGATTAAAAAAATTTTGTTAAGATTTTTTTAAGCTAGACATGAGAGACAATTAAGAATATAAAACAAAATTATTAGAATATGGAGCTCATATTATTAACTATCTTTAATAGATTAATTTTTATTGGTCCATTTATTATAAATATTTTTTTTATTTAATTGGGCTAATAAAAAAAACTTAATGGACTAATTAAAGTTAACTAAGATTATATCCATATAATGTTGCGTAACAAATTATTGAAACTTTTAAAGCTCAGTTGACCATGAAAAATTGGACAAAATAAAATAAGCTTAATGATATTTTGGGGGCCTCCCTTAATTCAATAAGTAAAATTAGTTATAACCCAATTAATGGCCAATGATGTCCCATGTGAAATTACTAATCAATTTAAATTGTGTACTCATTCACAATGTAATTCTTTTTAATTTTTTTTATTATTTAAAAGTATTTTCAATTCAATTTTAAGGCAAAATATATTTGTTTTAATTAATTTATCAATTTAAAACTTTAAAATTAAATTTATGTTATAAAAAATATTTTTTATTATAATCATCATTAATTGATTTTTTTATTGACCCAATAATTCCAAAATAATTAAATTGAGCCATTAACATTGGCTCAATAATTTAATTTACTTAAAAATAATTTAAAGATAAATTATAAATTGTACTCATAAGGTTTTGTCCTCACTCACAATTTTTACTTAATAAGTAAAAATTTTGATATAGTCTAATTATTAAATTTTTTTGCAAAGTGGCTCAATTAGAACATGAGGGTTGACTAATTTAACTAATATGATAGATATTAATAATTAACTATAATACTAGCTAATAATTTAAATTTTAGTCTAAATGTTATAATCGCTAGATTAGATTGGCCATATTCAAACTAAGAATATTATTAATTGATATTTTTATTATCCCAATAAAGAAAAAAATAATATTGACTATTTTTATGGACAAAAAATATATTGGGCCAATTTTTTAAATTAATAGGTAGGCTTACTTATAATAACTAAATTGTAACGATTATAATATTTAGATATATGGTGATAATAAAAGATATATGACCCATACTTAATATGGAGCTATTTATGGTACTAAACAATAATCTTATTTCAAATATAGTAAACTAGACAATCTAATAATAGTTTAATTGCCGAAATAGGTCGAACCTTTATTGGCCCATAAAATTAATGAGTTCATATTTCAATTTTATTAGGTCCAATCTAATGTGGGTTAATAAAAACTAGTCTTTTAAAATTAAAATATAGATTCATTAATTTTTTTTAAATTATGAGTATGTGTCAATATAAATTCTCTTTATATGGGTTAATATATTCAATATTCTCAAAATTTATTTTTACGTTTAAATTTAAATGTAGTTAAAATTTTAAAAGGATGATTTATTTATTAAAATTTAATTAATGGAGGGTCCATTAAATTTAAAGATTAAATTAAATATTAAAATTGTCTCTTAAAGGCTAATAATGAGGGCCCTAAAATTTTCTAGAATTATGATATCCATTAATATAATATAAAAATGCAAGTTGATGTGGGTTACTATTTTTTTAATTTTGTTAGGTAAATTGCCCCCATAGTTAAAAGATTAATTTTTATTGGTAACGACATTTTAAAAATTTAAATTTACTGTCCACCGACAAAAAAAAAATTAATTTACTAGTTTATTTTTGTTTTTAAACGTTCATTGCACATTATACTCATTGTAAATTAACTTTTATATATATAATTTTCTATTAATTTTTGTATATAATATAATATTATCATATTATATTAATTTTTAATTGCCAATTAAATTTAGTCACTAATTTTTCTAACACCAAATTACTATGATTGTTATTTACTTCTCATTAAAGTTAGGCCTGTATTTTTTATTTTTTTTTTATATGTTTAGTTTGTTAATTCTAAATGAAATTGTACTATATATTTTTTTTAAATAATTTTCTTTGGTTCCATTATTTATATATTTTAGGCTTCTGTAGTTTCACTAAATGGTTTGACACATTAATTTGCAAACTTATTAACATTTTTCATATACAGAGTGTGACACTCTTTACCCGTCTACAATGTAACCGAGTAAGATATGCCACACTGTGTACCAGAACACCATATTTTATCTCAATTATTTTTATCTTTCCTTAATTTATTTTTTTAATGATGATGAAATGCAATTTGGGAGATTTGACTCATTTAAGTCATTTATAGAAATTATAAATTCATTAAGGTTCCAAAAATTTTATCGAAAATCCGGCAGAGTACCGGCTAAAAATGGAGAAAACAATTATTCGGAACCTGTGAAAAACACTTCCAAAACATTCATCCATATTCTCAAACTCCAATAACCATCAACATGGTCTCAACAATTTTCAACATTCACAACCATCTTAAGTTTTCATCATGAACCCACGATTTCGTTCAGATCCAAAATCAAATTTAATTTCATGAAGATATTCTCAAATTATATTAATTAACGAAATTTTTACAAAATATGGGCATCAACATATGATTACATCAATTTACTATTTACATGAGTTCATAATTTACAAATCACAAACTACTACCTGTTACAAAATGCAAAAACAAAATTTCAAAAGGAACTTAAAGGTCCTACCACTGATGCACTACAGATGAGAGGTGACTCTGACTCTGTGCAGATCTGTGACCTCACCCAGTCTGTGGTCTATTGGGCTCTCTATCAGTCTCTCCAGAACCTACGCATAGCAAAAAGTGACGCGCTAAGCAATATTGCTTAGTGGTGCTAATAATAAAATAAAAAGAACTAAAAGAAAAATAAACATGCAGTGTGTATATTGATGTCTCATGCAGACAAATTTTTGGTAATTATGTATTGTCTTATTTATTTGGTACTTGTTATATCCATTATTTTATTAAATTTATCAACTTTCATTTTTGATTGCCCAAATAACCTATACTGGATGACTGGACTGGATAAACGGTAAACTGACACTAGATACCAAGTACCTCGGGCCGTCACACCATCGGTCACATAGTATATCCTGGTGTGCAACAAAACAGCTAATAAGCTGTAATAATATTAGGCACAAGGTCAAGTATCATCATAATATCAGAATGGCTAATAAAATCACAGAATGGCATAATTCCATGTGCAGTACTGCTAACTGAACCCAACCTATCGGCATTCCAACCTATCCAAACCAATCTTACTAGGTGTACTAGGGCGCATTACCAAGCTATTGATTGAATTTTCATGCTTTACATGTAAGGTTACTATTCATTTTACTATTTAGATTAAATTATTGACTTTCCAATGCATAATAGCTGTATAAGTCCTAATCACATAAATTTACCATATTTTAGTTCCCAAAAGTGTTGGCATTAGTTTCCAATCCATACTTCTAACCAATGGTGAATAAATCAGAAATTTCAGTTTTGGGTGCTAGAGTTCACTGTTCCATTAGGCCATTCTATAGTGAGAATTTGGCCAAATATTCTTCATCAAAGTTGTTCCTTATTGTGTCTAGTTACATTTCGTTTTTTGAATCACTCCATTTGGAGTTTTGTAGCTGAAGTTATGGCTTAAACACCATAACTGGCTGGATTGTAATTTTTCCAGAAATTCTGGGCAGAATCAATTTTGCAGTTTTTGTATACTGACTGCAGGTTAGTTTTTGGACATATTATGGTCAAAATTTGGGTTTGTTTTCTTCATGAAAGTTGTAGGGCTATGTCTCAGCTTTCTACTAGTAAAAATTCAGATCAATTGGACCTTTCTACACTGAGTTATGACCAAATGAATGAATACTGTTCATTTGGTCATTTTTGCCCAGGCAGAATGTAAGTCACCCAGATTTGGTCAATTTTTAGGGCATCCTATGTTTAGTTTCTGAACAGAGTTCCTTCACCAAAATTGTGCCATTATTTGTCTAATTTCATGTCCAATTGGCCTTGCACCAATTGAGCCTACACAATCCAAGTTATAGCTAGCCATAAAACCCAAAGAAAGTGAGAAGAAAAGTGAAAGGAAAATCTGGTTGGTAGCCCCAAAGAGGTGAATCAAGTGTTGGGTTGATTGAAGGTTGCTTGGAGCTAGAAGAATAAGGTTAGTGCTAGAAATTCTCTTAGAATTTAAAATTTATGCAAGTTGATTTAGGGTTTGCTAAAATTTGGAATTTTGTGTAGTGACTTGAATTTGATAATGTTGAGGTTGATTATTGACTATTAGAAGTGCTATAAATGTGAATTCAAGTTTGGAAGTTGGGTGGAATTGAAAATTGGGAGTTTTGTTCTTATGCAGGGAATTCTGTACCTATGAGTCTAGTGTGTTTAGATAAACATAAGTAGAGCTAGACAGCTCCAATGGTGTGAGGCCAATCGAAGATGAAATTTAAGACCTAAACCAACATTTTTCATGAAGAAACCATGCCCAGAAACCAAGCACAAAATGACCAAAAATTGGCTTGAATCTGGGTAACCATATGCTGGACTTAGAAAAATGACCATATGAACAGTAAATGTTCAAATGGCCATAACTCACTCTAGGAAGGTCAGAATAACCTGATTTTTGAACCATTGGAAAGCTTAGACATAGGAGAACATTTCATATGAAGAACTCAGAGCGCAGTTCTGACCCTAGCCTAATCAAATTGTTAACTAAATTTAGTCCAACAAAACTACCAGAACCTAACTGACCAAAAAATTCTGGACATTGACCAGCCTAACCAGTTTTGAAAAAAATGTCATAACATGGTCTATAAAACTGCAAATATAGTGAAACCAAAGCCAAAATTTCTATAAGACCTAGAAAAACAAATTTTGTGTTTTGACCAAAACCCAAAACCTGATGGAACTTAAAGAGATTACTAGGAAAATTTAGCATTCCAAATCCTGAAATTTAACCAAATAGACACTTGACCCCAGAATAGTATTTAGATCATATCTCCCACTAGGAAGCTTCAATTGAGATGAGCCAAATTTTTATGGAAACCTAAGAATTAGGACTCCAACTTTGATTTAGGAACCTTCTTCAAATTTTGAGTGCAAGTACCCTAAAATGGGAATAAAAAATGTTGACCTGAACTTGAAATCCTGAAGGCACAGGGTTCATGAGTCCAGGTCAGTTATTTGGCAATAATTCACTCTACATAACTAGAAAAATTATGATTCTTAAACCTGAGTGATCCTAAGACATAAGGTAACAACTCATATGAAGGATTTTAGGTTTAAAAATGACTGTAGCATACCCAAATAATTAGAATAAATTAGACTCCAGAATCTGCCTGGTTCTGGATCCAGAAAGGGTCAATGAACCAGTTATGGTATTTAGGTCATAACTTGAGCTAAAAAACTCCAAATGGAGTGATTCAAAAAGGGAAATTGAACTAAACACAATAAGGAACAACTTTGATTAAGAACATTTGGCCAAATTCTCACTGTAGAATTGTCTAATGGAACAGTGAACTCTAGCACCCAAAACTAAAATTTTTGATTTATTTCCTATTGGTTAGAAGTATTGATTAGCAACCAATACCAACACTTTTGTGAACCAAAATGTGGTCATTTCATGTGGTTAGAACTCATATAACTATTATGTATGAAAAAGTCAACAAATTGAGTGAATAGTAATGTGGGAATAGTAACCCCAAAAACATAAGGAATAATAAAAGGAATTAAAGAAGCCATTATGAGTACTAATATATATAGTATAATTAGTGAATTAAAAATTCTTAAACTTTAATGACTCTAGGACATAAAGGAATAATCCATATAAAGGGCCTTAGGAAAATATTTCGATGTACAAATAGTACACGAAAATTGATCGATGTGAATCGCAATTATCATGAATGGAAAGATGAATGTATAAATTACAAGAAATGCATGAATTATGTGTAATTGTGATTTAGGAATTTATGTTTTCACTAGAAATAGAATAAAATTTTATCAATTGTAATTGAACCTTATAATGAAATAATGACATAATAATACTTATAAAATGCTTAATGATACTAATGTGCCCATGTATTGCCTAGACACGTGTGTCAGATTGGATAGATTGGCATGCCAACAGGGTATTGTTTTAGCAGTATTGCGTAAGGCTTTATGCCTGTATTCATGGCTTTATGCCCGCACTCATGGCTTTTATGCCCGATTACTTATTATCATGGCTTTTAGCCATACTGATATGTTATCATGGCTTTTTAGCCATACTGACTGTATACGTTGTTGACGTTCTGCATTCCATGGTATGACGGCCTGAGGCACTGCAGTGTCCAGTGCCAACGACCCTTTATCCAGTTTAGTCAGTCTGTCATAGGTTTCCTGGGCAGTGTAAATTATTGAAATTATTTAAGAACATTAGTAATTAAAAACATTAGAAAGTATTGAATGAAATGAAGAAAAAGATTAGCGATGGAAACATAACTGAATCAAGTAGTACAAATGAAATTTTAAGAATTGTAGGAACCAAAAATACAATACTCCTAGAATTAATCTGTATATCGAATATTATTACTGTATAAACTCAGCACTTCCAAAGAGGGACCAAATAGAATATAAGATAGTTGATATTAGAAATATCATACCAAATTTAATTGATACCCAATGATCTAAATTATACTTTAAAATTATACTTTAGAATTATACTTCAGTCTTTCTTATTTGTATATATTATTTTCTTGTTATATTATTGCACCACTAAGCAGAAATGCTTAGTGCGATGGATTTGTTTCCTTCGCGTAGGTACTGAAGGCAAAACCCAGTGGATATTAGACTGGGATTTTGAAGTCCAGATCTGCAGAAGTGTCAGAAGGGTTCAAGGTTGTCACCTCCTCAGCAATGCATGTAGATAGGGCCCATATAAGTCATTTTATGTATTTTGTATATTATAAATATTTTGTATGTTGTAATGTAAACTAAGAATTGTAAACTAAGAATTTATAAGTAATATTTATGTGATGTAAATTAATGGAAATATGAGAATTTTGATATGTGAATGGAGTATGAAGGAAAGTGGATGGAAATGAATATGAGAATTGAAATACATGGATGAATTATTGTATGGAAAATATTATTGAGATTTTTAAACAGGTAAATATTGAAATACGCCAAACGATAATAAAATAAGGGAACTCCGCTAGTTTCTCCTTAGAAAAATAATTGATATTAAAATATAATGAGAACAAAATTATTAAAGGAATAAAGTAAGATAAGATAGGGTGCTCCGGCACCGAGTGTGACATGCCTTGCTTGGCTACACTGTAGACGGGTGATGGGTGTCACATTGGCCAACGGGCAGGCATAAAACCTGTAGAATAATCATGTCAGACATATTTTATCTGTTAATAATTATTTCTATGGGCAGTACTACTATCTGTAGTCCCTAATTGGTATAACAATTGATCTAAATTAAATAAATAAGTCTAGGTATACTATGGGTAACTAGACATTATTACTTATTTACTTGAAATGTTCATGTCACTTTATAGTGGGAAAATAGGTCCCACATACCCCTTTCATGTGGTTTAGTATTTAATGGCTTATTAGGGTTAAATTCCCTACCATAAGATAATTTATCTCATGGGCCCTTCTTTGGTTTCAGTTTTTGTATCTTACTTTTACCTATCCATATAGTTAGTTTGTAGTCACTGTTTGGCCATACTTCCATCATGGAAGTTGTTCCTCTATGTCTTATCTTTATTTTCCCTTTTAAATCATATCAATTTGATTTTTTGAACTCAAGTTATGGTCGGATAACCATAACTGACTCATTTCGAGATTCTGGTTCCTTAACTAGGTAGCTTTTAGACTTAAATTTTACCTAATTAATGGAACATGTTGCAGTCACTTTTAGGCATGGTGATCCCCATAGAAATTGTTTTCCTATGTCTTATGATCATTGAGAAATTTTGTATCACAATTTTTCAAGTCTTGTGGAATTATTTATGGCTAATTAACTGACCTGGGCTCATGTACCCTGTGCCAACAGGTGTTTAGTTCAGGTCAGTGACTGCAGGTCACTTTTTGAGGTTCTTAAATTCATAATTTGAGGAAGGTCCTAAAATAAAGTTGTAGCTCTTTCTCTTAGGTTTCTAGAAAGGTATGGCTCATCCCAATTGGATTATTCTTGTGGGAGTTATGACTAAAAGACTGTTCTGAGGTTAAATGAAGTTTGGTCAGATTCCAGGTTTTGATGCAGTGATTTGTTCTAACTATTTGACCTAGCTTTCTTCATTTCTGGGTTTTGGTCAAAATACCAATTTTGTAGGTTTGTGTCTTTCATTATATTTGAGTTCTTGTAGACCAAGTTATGGCCATTTTGCCAAAATTGATCGGGTAAGTTTATGTTCAGTAGTTTCTGGACAATCTAATTTTGGACAGTTTCGTGACCCAAATTGAGCCAACAAATTGGTTTGGTTTTTCGCATTTCTGGGTTCAATGGTCTTCATGAAAATTGTAGCCCTATATCAAAGCTTTCCAATGGTATCAAATTCAGGTCATTTGGACTAGTATAGAGGGAGTTATGACCAAATGAATATGTACTGTTCATTTGGTCATTTTCTGGGTTTTGTGCAGGGTCATCCGGATTTAGGCAGTGTTTAGGTCAAGTTTTGGACAGAATTTGGGCATAGTTTCTTCATGGAAAATGGGCTATTTTGGGTCTAGTTTCACCTCCAATTAGCCTCATACTAATTGGAGTCACATAATTTTAGTTATGGTACATCAAACACACTGGATTCTTTGAGTCCCAACCTGCAGAAAACAAGCACTCCCAATTTTCAATTTCCTCCAACTTCCTTACTTCAATTGGCATGCATAGCACTTCTATAAGCAACAATCTCAACTCAATTAGGTCAATTTCAAGCATTTACATAAAGTCTCCAAATTATGTACATGAACCATAATTCCAATCACCCAATTTACACAAACTCAACTCATTTACACTTCTAATCATATCAACTATTCAAACATTCCTCATAGAATCATTTTTCATCATTTAAAAGCATCAAATCTCAAGGGTTCTATGGCTGCCAAAATTAGGGTATTTAATTTTCTTATCATTTGTTTTCATTTTCATGTGATACTCACTCATCTCATCATTCTTACAAGATTTAAAGAAGAGAGGGAGTGGCATCTTGCACTTACCTTTGTGATCTAACTTGCAAACTTCAATTTCCCTTCTTTTAATGGGTATCTAAAGCTTCCTTATGGAGTGGGGATAATTTTTTGTGAAGAGGGCTAAGAGTTTTAGTGAGGAAATGAAGAGGAAATCTGAAGGAGCGAAAGCATGAAAATGGATAGATTAGAACATTGAATTCAAAAATTTTCTTCTAGGGTCTCATGCATCATGCAATATTCATTATGTACCTAATTGATTTCAATGTTAAATTGCATATTAAAACACTTTTAATATGTATTAGGATCAACATTTTCCATTTAAGATTTTTGAATTAACAAATTAATTCATTAGAACCCTAGATTAATACAAGAATATGTGCACTAACCTTTTGATGTACTGTAGATGTGATTGGTACCTTTGGGAAGCACCTAGGACCTCAAATGTTGTCCCTCTAGTTTGTCCACACCAAGATCACCAATGGCAGCCCCTTGAATAGCTTCTCAAGCCTTGCCAACCAATTAGAAATTAGGGATTTGCCTTTAGAGAGGTTGTAGATGTATATAAGACACTAGAAACAATTTCTAGCAATTTTAATTCAAGAGAATATAGGTAATTCTCTTTGAATTGATGAGAGAAGAAGAAGAAGAGAGGAAGAAGGCTCTATGGGTGGCGACACCTTTGAGAAAAAATCAGAATGTATTTTTTGTTCTTTCATCCTTTCCCTTTTATAATTAGGTCACCACTTAAAACCCTTGCCACATGTCATCTTCTGATTGCATCTTAATTTTAATTGACCCAATCACATTATGCCAAGTGTCAAAGCTAGATTTAATCTTGACTTTGATCATCTTACATGATTGGAAGACAAATGGCAAGCTTATATGGTGCCATGTGTCACCATCTCATGGTGCCACATGTCACCCTGTGAAATGACCAAATTATGTAACACCCCTATTTATATAGCCTGGTATATTTGACTGTTCCAGTGATCAGTATCGATCCGGACAATTAAGGGGATTATAATCACATCTAAGACAACTAAATAAGCCTTGAACGCAAATAATTAGTAATTGCCAAATAGTTAAGTATAAAGAAGAAAAATAAAGCATAAAAAGTTAAATGAGCCGAGAGTCACAGCGATGGGTGACTTTCCCGGGAAGTGACTACGAGGTCAATCGTAACTCAAATTCTATACCAGAAAATGTGATGCTGCGGTCCTTAGGACTATTGCGAACACAGTAGAAAAGAGAAAATCACGAAAAAGAATTTTTACGTAGGTCAAATAATTAGGTCAGGGATCCAGAAAAAATATCGAATTATTTGTAAATCGGATCAGACCGGCGAGGGGCGATTTGGTTAATTCACCCCTAGAGCTGACTCCTAACATAATCGTCCAATAAAATCTGAGAAATAAAAATTTTGAAATATAGATTTAAATTAAAGAACTAGTGAAAAAATAAATGCAAAAGAAAAAGAAAAAAAGGAAAAAGTTTATTACATCACCTTACATCACTATTATGACATCATAAATAATTTTGTTTTTTCCTACAAATATTGACCAAGTCAATTCAGTGAAAATAGACATAAAAATGACAAATTAAAAGAAAAAAAAAAAAACCATTTTTGGTCTTCTTCTCAAAATTGTGCCGCCTCTCTCTCATCTTTCTCTCATCTCTCTCATTTTCTTCTTCCACCATGGAAGCTTATATTAAGCTTTCACAACCCTATATCCCCATTAATTCCACAAACTCCCTTAAGGAAAAATTACCCTTGAGCTTTGATTTGAAGATTGAAGTGAAAAAAAAGAAAAGGAAATTTGAGAGATTGAAGCTTTGGAAATTCACAAATTGAGGTAAGTGCAACTTCAAGCTTAGATTCTTATTAAATTCATGAATTTAAGTTTAAATGTGATGAAATTATGCAAAGAACCATAAAAATCATGGATGTATTGGAGTTGTGAATTTTCAGTAGCCATGGGATTTGGAGATATTGAAGTATTTTAGTTCAATTAATTATGTATGTAAGCCTAATTAAGTGTGTAGAGAATGTTTAGATACCTTAATTGCATAAATTGAAACACTTGAAAAAATTAGGGTTCTTGACTTAGGGTTTGGGAGAAAAATTATAGAAAATGGTCAATGGATATAAATGACTTTATTTGAGTTGAGAAATGGTCAATTGTGACCATTTGTGGTGTGTGTGAATTGTTAGAAATAAGTTTCAATTCGGATTGATTAGGGTCAATATGCAAGCAGCTTGACCTAGGTCCCTTTCAGGGATCAAAACTGAAAATTTACCAACCCAATTGGTGTGAGACCAATTGACAATGAAACTAGACACAAAATGGACCATTTTTCATATAGGAATCATGCCCAGAAAGTGACCATAACTTAGTTAACAATTAGGCCAAATCCGGATTAGGGCACACTGACCTATACAAAAATGACTAAATGAACAGTAATTACTTAAATGATCATAACTTGGTGCAAGAGGGTCCAAATGACATTAATTTTATACCGATGGAAAGCTGAGACATAGCCCTACAACTTTCATGAAGAAAAAAAAACCCAAAATTTGACCATAACCTATCTGAAAAACCATCTGCAGTCAACACACCAAAAACTGCCAATATCCAGAAATTACCCAGAATTCTGGGTAACACCAAATCCGGCCAGTCTTAGAAAAATAGGTATAACTTGGGCTACAAAACTCCAAATGGAGTGATTAAAAAAGAGAATTAAAGCTAAGACAATAAGGAACAACTTTGATGAGGGACACTTAGCCAAATTCTCACAGTAACCAAACCAATGGAACAGTAGAAAATGAGGCACTAAAACTAAAAAATTATAATTTCTCTTAGGAGACTTGGGAATTGAATTGGCAATCAATGCCAACAAAATTAACACCCAAAATGTGGTATATGGGTGCAATTAGAACTAATAAACCTAGTAAGTATAGAAAAGTCAATATTTTGACTTGAATAGTGCCACTATACACAAAAATGTGAAAGACTCGAAATTTATAAACCGTAATAGGTAGGATAAATCTACAAAGAAATTGTTGAAATTTAAGTATTAGAAATGGATACTGAAGCACTTTAAATTTATGTGTTTCAGTTTGAAAGAGATCTTCGAAGGAGAAACGAAAGTTTGAGTAAATTGAGTCGACAAAAGAGGTTTGTGCACAATTAGTTTTTTTATTGAATTTGTTTTGAATATTTTACGTAATTAAATGATTTTATTCTTCCTTGTGCACTATGTTTATCAATTATGGGATTTATTTCAATGATTATTGAAATTGGTATAGAAAGCATGGGTTTAGTTTGTGAAATATTATTTCAACAATTATTGAATATTGTTTTGGACTGGAAAAATTATGTTTTGAATTGAAACGGGCAATTTGCATGAATAAAATATAAAATTTTGTTTTGGATTGTGATGAGCATAAAAAAGTTATGGAATATTGGAATTGATCTTGAATTAACATTGCATTGTGATTTATGCTCACGAAAAGGACAAAGAAATGCATGATATTATTTTATATCTCACTATAGATGCTTGACTAGGTTATTACCCGTCTCCTTCATTTGTTGAGGAGACAATGGAGTTAGCTTTGTTTTGTTTCGAATACCATGGTATGTGCACAGGCTTAGATACTCCTCTTATTAGAGGTTAGATCTAAGTATTTGTTATGGACCCGTCGGAAGTTTCATTATTGTGTTGTGTTTTGTGCATGATAATTTGACCTCCCCGACCATAGAAAGTTAGAATCATCCCAAAGATGGCCCTTTCGGATTAGTCTTGCATAGTTAGTAAGATAAAGAATGGGTTTTGATTGATAAGAAATTGTGATTTTAAATGAGATTGTGCACAAATGATTTTGTTAAAATAATTTGATTATTTGCATAATTGCAGAAGTTATTTTTATTGTTCAGTTGTGGTTTGACAAATTGAAATTTTGATCAAGGTTATTTTAACAAGTGACTATTATTATTGGCAATGAAAATTTTGACATTTGGAAGTTGGTTAAATTTCGAGATTTCAAAATTATGGTATAAATATTGTCAATGTATATTGTATTACATTTTAAATTATAGTTGTGCACCACTGAATTCACCACTCAGCGATAGCTTTGTATGCTGTCACAGGTGAAAGTAAAGATAGAGCAGCCGAGTGAGATTTCCGGTAGCTGCACCTTGAAGACTTATTAGAATTAGCTTCGGGTATATTATAGGTATACCCTTGTATATTAGATTTTGAATATGTATGTAAATATATGTGTGAAAATTATTTGAGCAGATGTATAAAACTTTTGAAATGTTATTTTGGGTGTGTAATGGAAATGCATGATTAGCACGTTAATGAATATATTATTTACTTTCTTATGGAAATTGAAAAAAATTATGGACGATTTCTTTTATGATGAGTTTGGCTTGATAAGTGAATTGAATTGATTGTGATGAATGAGGATATGGAAATGAGTGTATTGGAGTTGTGGTTGTTTTGAAAATATTGGAAGTGGGTTTTTTTTTATTTTTTTTTATAGGTGTTTGAAGAACTGTTTTTCCCAAATATAGACGACACTCTGTCGAAATTTTTCCAAGATTTGCGTAAAAATAAAAATGGATAAAAATTTTAACTAGTTTTTAAACTTCAATTAAATATTTTTAATACATGCTATAAAAGCTCACCACTTTCAAAAAGTAACAAAATTGTTTTAAAATCCCTTGTAGTATATTTAATGGGTTACCGATAGGCTAAGTACAGTAATTAATTAGATGTACTACGGGATCATGTTACATCTTACTGAGGGGTAGGATGTGACAAATTACTCTTGTGTTTCAATTTTGAGTTCTCAACCCAAAATAATTATTTCTCCTCTTCTAATCAATTTATATAAAATATAAATTAATTAATTAATCTCTATTAAGTAATTTCTCATAATTAAATTCATATTTAAACACTTTAAATATAAATTTAACTTATACTATACATCCAATAACTTAGATTTGATTTCAAGCCATGCTAGGGACTTTGCAATCTTATTGCAAACTAAACCTATTTAATTAATTAATCAAACTCTTTAATTAATTAATTAAATCACATTTTACCTGGTGATTACTTGTGTATGTGTGTGACTCACTAGGCTTGTCACACCTTACCTCTCTGTAAGGCATAACATGATTCCGTAGAATACTTAATGAACTACCGAACATCACCTACCGATAACTCATTAAGTACCCTACAAGGGATTTTAAAACAATTTTGCTTACTTTTATAAGTGGTGAGCATTTTCTAATAGGTATTAAAACATTTAATTAGAGTTTGAAAACTAGTTAAGATTTTTATCCCATTTTATTTTTCTGCAAATTTTATAAAAATTTCGGCAGAGTGCTATCTGTATTTTGAGAAAACGGTTCTTCAAAAACCTGTAAAAAGCACTTCCAAAGATTTATCTCAACAATTTCATCAATTCAACATCCATCCCAACCAATTCCAACATCATTTCTCAAATTCCAAAATTCAACATTATCAAAATACTACTAATTAATTTCATTCAAATTAAAACAAAATACTTCCATTCATATTTCATTTAAGATAAAGCAATTTATATACATCATTCCAAAAATATACATTAGGAAAAATCCAAACTAAAATTTATTACAAGTTTTATACAACTGCTCATGACCATTTCCTACATTTACATACATTACATACATCAAAATAATTTTTACAATCAGGGTAGAAAATATACTCGATAAACTGCAGAGTAGGTAGCTCCTCAATTCTCAGCAGCTCACTCTACTGCTCCTCTAGTCTCTATATCTCATGACAAAGAATAATGTACCATCACGAGTACTAGGACTCATTGGTGCACAACATACTAAAATAATCCTTATGCGAAATTTAAATCATATTTATTCAAAAATTAAACTGAACAAGAAATATAGATTCAAAACATGATTTATAAGATTTTAATCCAAACAATTTCATTTCAAAAGTCTCAAAACAAATTTCATAAAAACACACAGCTATATCATGCCATTCGAAATAATAATCATCTCAATAGCCAGAGGCTTATGAGAAGTCACATCACAAGGCTAGCTAGCTCAAACATATGGGAACCCATTCTTTTTCTTCTTCTACTGGCACACACCTCAACACTTCAGCCAGTGAAGGAATTAAAATTCCAAACTGATTTCCCCCACTAGTCATGCTAGTAAGGTATTCAAATATATGGTCATGACACTGTGGTTTCAAAACTATCTTAACAATTTACTAAACATTTGATGCCATTTCAAATATATACAATTAAACTTTCAACAATTAAAATTAAAAGCATAATAACATTTCAAGACAATGATATCACAATTCAATATTTCAATTCATTCAAAACAATGTGCAGAAGAAAATTTACAGAAATTTTATGTTGTGCACAAACCTTATACGAGTCGCCTCTTGGCCTTGACTCGACACCTTGGGTTCTTTTCCGGTATTCTTTTCCACTGAAACACACAGTTTCATAGTGTTTCAGTATTACAACTTATCATAATTCTAAAAATAAATTTAAATCTACTTATATCTAGCTTTAATATGCTAAACTTAGCATTCTTTAAAATTTGTGTTTCGAGGTTACTATTCACTATACTATTCAAGTCAATTTGTTGACTTTCTAAGGCTTAATAGGTAGAGAAATTCTAATTTCACTCACATACCACATTTTGGTTACCTAATTTGTTGGTGTTGGTTGTTTTCTCAAAACTTAAGTTTTTTAGGCAAAATTTCAAATTTTCAGTTTTAGTGTCTTATGTTGAATTATTCCATTGGTCAAGTTGCTGTTAGAATTTGGCTAAGTTTTCTTCATAGAAATTGTTTCTTATTGTCTTAAATTTATTCTCCTTTTTGAATCACTCCAATTGGAGTTTCGTAGCTCAAGTTATAGCTATTTGAATCATGGCTACCAGATTGGTCTAACCCAGATTTTCTGGGCAAATTCTGGGTTCTGGCAGTTTTAGGTCACCAAATTTGGGTAGCTAAATGACTTGGTTAAGGGCATAATTTGGGTTTGTGTTCTTCATGAAAGTTTTAGGTCTATATCTCAACTTTCTACTGGTAAAATTTCAGGTCATTTATACCTGCTTAGCCCAAGTTATGGCCAAATGAACAGATTCATTTGGTCATTTTTGTACAGGGCAGAACACTCACATCCGGATTTGGCCAATTTGTTCACTATGCTATGGTCACTTTTTGGGCATGATTCCTGAATGAAAAATGTTCCACTTTGTGTCTAGTTTCATTCCCAATTAGCCTCACACCAATTTGGTTGGTAAATTTTCAGTTTTGGTCCCTGAAAGGGACCTTGGTCATGCTGCCAGAAAACTGACCACATCCAATCCGAATTCCCATTCAATTCCAACACTTTCAACATATCACAATTGGTCACAAATGATCATTTTTCAGCTCAAACTAGGTCAAACACACCATTTAACTAATTCTCCAATTTTTGTCTTCCAAAACCCTAGGTCCAAACCCTAATTCACATTTTTGTTACATTTAACTAATTCAAAGCATACCAACATCACTTCACCACTCATACAAGCTTACTAACATATTTAATTCAATCAAATTCATACATTCCCATCTCAAACCCTAGCTGGCCGAAATCCATGCCTAGTCCTCCACACTTGTTTTCATTTCATTTTAAGCATATTTCTAAGTTCATTCAGCTATAAATACAATAATTAAACTAAAAGTTTGAAGTTTGAATTACTAACCTTATGCAGAATTTTCAATCACTAAGTTTCTTTCTCTTTTTCTTCTTTCTTGCTTCTTCAATCTCCTCTTCTAGTTGCCAAAACAAGTTTTAACCATGGTAGGACAATTTTCTATGGTGAGGTTTTTGGTTCTCGAATCTCAAAAAATGAGCTTCAATGGTGTTTGGTGAGGGAGAGGTGAGAGAGAGCGGGAACACGGCAATGGAGAAGATGACTCCTTTTTTGTTTTTTTTTTTCTTTCTTTATGAATTTTAACCTTATGGAAGACCACAATTTATCCAAATTTAATTTTTTAATTATAATGTTTATTGCATCATGCATGATGTCATCACTTTTCACTTTTTCTTTTTCTTTTTTTTATTTATTTTTTCATTAGTTCTTTAATTTAATTTCCGATTCTGAAATTTTCTTTTCTCTGATTTTATTTGACAGTTAGGTCAGGAATCAGCTCCAGGGGTCAATTGACCAAATTGCCCCTTGCCGGTTCGACTCGGTTTGTAAATAATTCAATATTTCTTATGGATCCCTGACCTAATTATTTGACTAGCTTAACAATTCTTTTTCACAGTTTTCTCTTTTCCACTGTGTTCGCAACAGTTCTGAGGACCGCAGCGTCACATTTTACGATTCGAAATTTGAGTTTAAATCGACTTCGCAATCCTTTCTGAGAAGGTCACCCATCGCTGTGACTCTCGGCTCATTTAACTTCTTGTGTTCTATTTTTCTTATTTATACTTAACTAATTGACAATTACTAATTATTTGTGTTTAGGGCTTATCTAGTTGTCTTAAGTGTGGTTCTAATCCCCTAAATTATCCGGACCGACACCGGTCACGGGTATAGTGAAATATACCAGGCTATACAAATAGGGGTATTACAATTCTCCCCCCTTAAAATAAATTTCATCTCGAAATTTTACCTGGTATCAGTCTCTAAACAGTTGTGGGTGCTGTTTCCTCATATCCTCCTCTCATTCCCAAGTAGCTTCTTGGCCCGAATGATGGTTCCACAACACTTTCATTAACGGTATCTGCTTGTTCCGTAGCTGCTTCACCTCATAAGCCAAAATCTCTATGGGTTCTTCCTCATATGTGAGGTCTGGATTCACCTCAATCTCTTTTACTGGTAGTACATGAGATAGGTCTAATCGATACCTCCTCAACATGGACACATGGAAGACATTATGTATCTTTTCTACCTCTGGAGGTAGTGCCAAATGATATGCCAAAGGACCCACTCTTTCCAGAACCTCATATGGCCCGATGAAACGAGGACTCAGTTTCCCCTTTCTGCAGAATCTCATAATTCTCTTCCAAGGGGAAATCTTGAGGAATACTTTCTCACCCACTGCATACTCAATATCCCTTCTCTTCAGATCAATATAGGACTTCTGACGGTCTGATGCAGTCTTAAGTCGATCTCTGATCACCCTGATCTTCTCCTCAGTCTACTGAAAAATTTCGAGCCCAATCATCTTCCTTTCACCCACTTCATCCCAACACAATGGGGTTCTACATTTTCTGCCATACAAAGCTTCATATGGAGGCATCCTAATGCTTGATTGGTAGCTGTTGTTGTAAGCAAACTCAATCAAAGGCAAGTGTATGTCCCAACTGCCCTCAAAATCAATCACACAAGCCCGTAGCATGTCCTCCAAGATCTGAATTACCCTCTCAGACTAGCCATCTGTCTATGGGTGGAATGCCGTGCTGAAGTTCAATCTAGTTCCTATGGCTCTCTGAAGACTACCCCAGAATTTAGAAGTGAACCTAGGATCTCTGTCAGATATGATGGATACTGGCACTCCATGCAGCCTTACTATCTCATCAATGTACAACTTGGCCAATCTTTCTAAACTGTAGTCCATCCGGACTGGCAGAAAATGAGCAGACTTGGTCAATCTGTCAACAATGACCCAAACTGCATCATGACTCTTCTGTGTCCTTGGAAGTCCCATTACAAAATCCATTGTTATTCTTTCCCATTTCCATTCTGGTACTGATAGTGGATGTAACAACCCAGCTGGTACTTAATGCTCTTCCTTCACTTGCTGACAAGTTAGGTATTTGAAAACAAACTCTGCCACATCTCTTTTCATACCCATCCACCAATAATGCTCCTTTAGCCCTCTATACATTTTTGTGCCACTAGGGTGCATGGCAAAAGGAGACTCATGTGCTTCCTTCAAAATGATCTGCCTCAAATCAACCTCATTAGGAACACACATTCTGCCCTGGTGTAGCAGTAGACCATCATCTTTTATTGAGAATTCTAGTTTCTTGCCTTGTCGGACTTCTTCTAACAGCTTCTGATACTTCTGATCATTCTGAGCAGCCATTTTGATCTGATCAATCAACACTGGCTATATATGCCATGCAACTGTTGTCTGCCCCTCATCATTAATCTCTAAGCTGGCATGTAATGATCTCAGCTCATGTACTATAGACAAAGGAGTAACCCGTAGACTTGCCATAGTCTTGCGACTTAAGGCGTCAGCCACAACATTAGCTTTCCCTGGCTGATAGTCTATCAGACAATCATAGTCTTTTATCAACTCTAACCATCTCCTCTGTCTCAAATTCAACTCCTTTTGAGTGCCTAGATACTTCAAACTCTTATGATCTGTATAGATGTAACACTTCTCCTCATACAAATAGTGTCTCTAGATCTTAAGAGCAAACATAATAAATAGTGTCTCTAGATCTTAAGAGCAAACATAATAGATGTAAGCTCCAAGTCATGTGTCGGATAGTTCCTCTCATGCAGTTTCAGCTGGCGTGATGCATAGGCAATGACATTTCGATCTTGCATCAATACACAGCCTAACCCATTGTGAGAAGCATCACTATAAACTATGTATTCTTTACCCGGAGTAGGTAAAGTCAGGACTGGAGCCTCAGTCAAACATCTCTTTAATTCATCAAAACTTTGTTGACATTTATCCGTCCACTGAAATTTCACATCTTTTCCAAGTAACTTAGTCAATGGAGATGCCAACATAGAAAATCCCTTCATAAATCGACGGTAGTATCCAGCTAAACCCAGAAAACTGTGAATCTCCATGATATTTCTGGGTGGCCTCCAATTAAGGACAACTTCTATCTTACTTGGATATACCTTGATGCCCTCTACTGATACTACATGCCCTAAGAAGGATATTTCTTTCAGCCAAAATTCACACTTCGACAATTTGGCGTATAGCTGTTTCTCCCTCAAAGTCTGCAGTACAATCCATAGATGTTTATCATGCTCTTCTGCACTCCTCGAATAGACCAATATATCATCTATGAATACCACAACAAACTGATCGAGGTATGGTCTGAAGATAGTGTTCATCAGATCCATAAAAGCAGCTGGAGCATTAGTTAACCCGAATGGCATGACCAAGAACTCATAATGGCCATAGCGGGTTTTGAAGGCAGTTTTAGGAATACTCTTCTCTTGTACTTTTAGCTGATAATAACCTGATCTCAAGTCAATTTTGGAGAACACAGCTGCACCCCTCAATTGATCAAACAAGTCATCAATGCGGGGCAATGGATATCTATTCTTTATTGTCACCTTATTCAACTGTCGATAGTCAATACATAAGCAGAGAGTGCCGTCTTTCTTCTTAACAAACAACACTGGCGCTCCCCAAGGTGACACACTAGGGCGGATAAAGCCCTTATCAAGCAACTCTTGCAACTGCACTTTCAACTCTTTCAATTCTGCAGGTGCCATTCTATATGGTGTTATAGAGATTGGATCCACACCAGGCATAACATCAATATCAAACTGCACTTCTCTTTCTGAAGGTAATCCTGCCAATTCATCAGGAAACACATCCGAAAAGTCACATACCATAGGGATGTTCCTAAGTGCTGAACTCCCCACTTGGGTGTCTATCACATGTGCCAAGTATGCTTCACACCCCTTTCTAATTATCCTTCTGGCTAGTGCAGCCGAAATGATGTTTGATGGTAGTAAATGCCTCTCCCCATGTATTACCACATCACCGTACAGAGGGAAACCAAAAGTGACTGTCTTCAGTCTACAGTCAATCATGGCGTGATGCCTGGAGTGCTGTCTGTATTTTGAGAAAACAGTTCTTCAAATACCTATAAAAAGTACTTCCAAAGATTTATCTCAACAACTTCATCAATTCAACATCAATCCCAATCAATTCCAACATCATTTCTCAAATTCCAAAATTCAACATTATCAAAATACTACTAATTAATTTCATTCAAATTAAAACAAAATACTTTTATTCATATTTCATTTAAGATAAAGCAATTTATATACATCATTCCAAAAATATACACTAGGAAAAATCCAAACTAAAATTTATTACAAGTTTTATACAACTGCTCAAGACCATTTCCTACACTTACGTACATTACATACATCAAAATAATTTTTACAATCAGGGTATAAAATATACCCGATAAAGTTCAGAGTAGGTAGCTCTTCAATCCTTAGCAGCTCATTCTACTGCTCTTCTAGTCTCTATATCTGCGACAGCAATAACAGCCATCGCTGAGTACTAGGACTCAGTGGTGCACAACATACTAAAATAATCCTTATGCAGAATTTAAATCATATTTATTCAAAAATTAAAGTGAACAAGAAATATAAATTCAAAACATGATTTATAAGATTTTAATCCAAACAATTTCATTTTAAAAGTTTCAAAACAAATTTCATAAAAACACACAGTTATATCATGCCATTCGAAACAATAATCATCTCAATAGCTAGAGGCTTATGAGAAGTCACATCACAAGGCTAGCTAGCTCAAATCTATGGGAACCCATTCTTTTTCTTCTTCTACTGGCACACACCTCAACACTTCAGCCAGAGAAGGAATTAAAATTTGAAACTGATTTCCCCCACTAGTCATGCTAGTGAGGTATTCAAATATATGGTCATGACACTGTGGTTTCAAAACTATCTTAACAATTTACTAAACATTTAATGCCATTTCAAATATATACAATTAAACTTTCAACAATTTAGATTAAAAGCATAATAACATTTCAAGACAATGATATCACAATTCAATATTTCAATTCATTCAAAATGATGTGCAGAAGAAAATTTACAGAAATTCTATGTTGTGTACAAACCTTATACGAGTCGCCTCTTGGCCTTGACTCGACACCTTGGGTTCTTTCCCGGTATTCTTTTCCATTGAAACACACAGTTTCACAATGTTTTAGTGTCACAACTTGTCATAATTCCAAAAATAAATTCAAATATACTTATATCTAGCTTTAATATGCTAAACTTGGCATTCTTTAAAATTTGTGTTTCGAGGTTACTATTCACTACACTATTCAAGTCAATTTGTTGAATTTCTAAGGTTTAGTAGGTATGGAAATTCTAATTTCAGTCACATACCACATTTTGGTTACCTACTTTGTTGGTTTTGGTTGTTTTCTGAAAACTTAAGTCTTTTAGGCAAAATTTCAAATTTTCAGTTTTGGCGTCTTATGTTGCACTATTCCATTAGTCATGTTACTGTTAGAATTTGGCTAAGTTTTCTTCATAGAAATTGTTACTTATTGCCTTAACTTTATTTTCCTTTTTGAATCACTCCAATTGGAGTTTTGTAGCTCAAGTTATAGCTATTTGAATCATGGCTGCCGGATTGGTCTAACCCAAATTTTCTGGGCAAATTCTGGGTTCTGGTAGTTTTAGGTCACCAAATTTGGGTGGCTAAATGACTTGGTTAAGGGCATAATTTGGGTTTGTGTTCTTCATGAAAGTTTTAGTTCTATATCTCAGCTTTATATTGGTAAAATTTCAGGTCGTTTATACCTGCCTAGCCCAAGTTATAGCCAAATGAACAAATACTGTTTATTTGGTCATTTTTGTACAGGGCAGAACACTTACATCCGTATTTGGCCATTTGTTCACTATGCTATGGTAACTTTTTAGGCATGATTCCTAAATGAAAAATGTTATATTTTGTGTCTAGTTTCATTCCCAATTGGCCTCACACGAATTGGGTTGGTAAATTTTCAGTTTTGGTCCCTGAAAGGGACCTTGGTCATGCTGCCAAAAAACTAGGCACATCCAATCTGAATTCCCATTCAATTCCAACACTTCCAACATACGACAATTGGTCACAAATGACCATTTTTCAGCTCAAACTAGGTCAAACGCACCATTTGATCGATTCTCTAATTTTTTTCTTCCAAAACCCTAGGTCCAAACCCTAATTCACATTTTTGTTACATTTAACTAATTCAAAGCATACCAACATCACTTCACCACTCATACAAGCTTACTAACATATGTAATTCAATCAAATTCATACATTCCCATCTCAAACCCTAGCTGGCCAAAATCCATGCCTAGTCCTCCACACTTGTTTTCATTTCATTTTAAGCATATTTCTAAGTTCATTCAGCTATAAATACAATAATTAAACTAAAAGTTTGAAGTTTGAATTGCTAACCTTATGTAGAATTTTCAATCACTAAGTTTCTTTCTCTTTTTCTTCTTTCTTGCTTCTTCAATCTCCTCTTCTAGTTGCCAAAACAAGTTTTAACCATGGTAGGACAATTTTCTATGGTGAGGTTTTTTTTTTTTTTTCTTTATGAATTTTAACCTTATAGAAGGCCACAATTTATCCAAATTTAATTTTTTAATTATAATGTTTATTGCATCATGCATGATGTCATGCATGATGTCATCACTTTTCACTTTTTCTTTTTCTTTTTTTTTCTATTTATTTTTCCATTAGTTCTTTAATTTAATTCCCGATTCAAAAATTTTCTTTTTTTCGATTTTATTTGACAGTTTGGTCAGGAGTCTGTAACACCCCTATTTGCATAGCCTGGTATATGTTACTATTCTGGTGATCGGTATCGGTCCGGACAATTAAGAGGATTAGAACTATGTTTAAGACACCTAGAAAAGCCCTGATCGAAAATAAATATTGATTACCAGATAGAAAAGTAAAAATAGGAAAAAACAGAATATAAAAGGTTAAATGAGCCAGGAGTCACAGCGATGGGTGACCTTCCCGGGAAGTGACTGCGAGGTCAGTCTAAACTCAAATTTCGAACCGGAAAATGTGACGCCGCGGTCCTTAGGACTATTGCGAACACAGTGGAAAAGAGGAAATCACAAAAAAGAATTGTTAAGCCAGTCAAATAATTAGGTCAAGAAACCGGAAGAAATATTGAATTATTTGCAAACCGGGTTGAACCGGCGAGGGGCAATTTGGTCAATTCACCCCTAGAGCTGACTCCTGACCTAACTGTCCAATAAAATTGGAGAAATGAAAATTTTGGAATATAGAATTAAATTAAAGAACTAATAGAAAAATAAATGCAAAAGAAAAAAGAAAAGAAAACTTTATTTATATCATGCTTACATCATTAGGTGACATCATGAATGATGTCAAAATTAAAATTATTTTATCCAAATTTTTGACTAATTTAATTATGGCATAAATGAAGAAAAAACAAAATTAAAAAGACAAAATTTTTGCTTCTTCTTCTCCAAATTCCCGTAGCTCTTTCTATGCCATTTCTTCTCTCACCAAAAACCTCCATTAAAGCATGCTTTAAGCTTGCTTCCAACCACTTAACCCACTTTGACCCCAAACTAGTCCATAAGAACTTGTTAGATCAACTTGAAGAAGCTTTAGAGGAAGAAAAGAAAGGAAGAAAAGAGAGGAAATTGAAGAGGTGGAAATCAAAGAAAGGTTAGTAATAAACTATAATTTATTTCTTTAAATTTCATGCAAATATGCTTTAATAAACTTAGAAATTGAAACAAATCAAAGGAAAACATGGTTGAGGGACCAAATATGAATTTTGGCCAGCCTTAGTTAGGGTTTGAAATGGGTGAATTTGATGCATTTGAATGGTTGCTTAAGTTGAATTAAGTATGTAAATTATGGATAGATGTTTAAAATGCATTAGGTTTGAATTTTATGAGTTAGGGTTTTTGGCACCTAGGGTTTGGGAGGCAAAAATGTGAGAATTGGTCAAATGGTGTGTTTCACCTTGTTTGAGATGAAAAATGGTCATTTGTGACTAATTGAGATGTGTTGAAAGTGTTAGAAGTGAGTTTAAATTTGGACTGAAAATGGCCACGCTGCAGGCAGTAGGACCAAGGTCCCTTTGAGGGACCAAAACTAAAAATTTACAAGTCTAATTAGTGTGAGGCCAATTGGGAATTGGGAATGAAAATAGACACAAAAAGGAACATTTTTCATTTAGGAAATCTGACCCAAAAAGTGACCAAAACCTAGTGAACAAATTGACCAAATCCGGATTAGGCAATCTGACCTGTACAAAAATGACCAAATAAATAGTATTTGTTCATTTGGCCATAATTTGGGCTAGGCAGGTCTAAATGACCTGAAATTTTACCAGTGGATAGCTAATATATAGACCTAAAACTTTTATGAAGAACACAAACCCAAATTATGCCCTTAACCAAGTCATTTGGCCACCCAAAATTGGTGACCTAAAACTGCTGTAACTGCACTTGCCTGTAAATCAAGTTAAGTCCAATCCGGCAGCCATGATTCAAAAACTCCAATTGGAGTGATTCAAAAAGGAAAATAAAGTTAAGACAATAAGGAACAATTTATATGAAGAAAACTTAGCCAAATTCTAACAGCAACATGACCAATGGAACAGTACAACATAGGACACCAAAACTGAAAATTTGCAATTTTGCCTAAAAGACTTAAAATTTGAGAAAACAACCAAAACCAACAAATTAGGTAACCAAAATGTGGTATGTGGGTGAAATTAGAATTTCCATACCTATTAAACATTAGAAAGTCAACAAATTGACTTGAATAGTGTCATGAATAGTAACCCCGAAATACAAATTTTAAAGAACGTCAAGTTTAGCATATTAAAGCTAGGTATAAGTAGATTTGAATTTATTTTTGGAGTTATGATAAATGGTGATACTGAAACACTATTAAACTGTGTGTTTCAGTGGAAAAGAATACCGAGAAAGAACCCGAGATATCGAGTCAAGGCCAAGAGGCAACTCGTATAAGGTTTGTGCACAACTAACCATTTTGTTACTTTTCACTTCTAAATTGATTTGAACAAGTTTATTTTATGATTTATAATTTTATTGTGTTGAGGATTTTAATTTGTTGAATGAAATTGTATAAATTAAATGTAAATTTTCTTATGCATTTAAGGATTTATTGCATGGTTTTGAAGATTGTAAATGTTAAGTTTGATGTGTTGCCAACCTTGAGCATGAATTTGAGATGATTAAATATGTTGATGATTTATAAACACTTTGTAAATAGAAATTGTTTTGAATATGATTTGAAACCACAGTTGACATGGCAAAATATATTGTGAATTCCCATTAGCTTGTCTAGTGAGATATCTCCTCCACTAGATGGGGCGAGTTCCTTCCTCTCTGGCTTGCCAGTTGGGGAAGAGTTTGAATGAGTACTCATATATACTAGCTAGTCTTTGTTCCTCCCTTTTAGCCTCGGTTATTGGGAGAGTGTGAAATGTCGTGGTGTACAACACGGCATCTATTTGAATTTTGGGTCATAGGTTCAACTGTGTGAATTGTTGGCAACGCCCTTTAAATTATGCATAGTTTGATAAATTGTGGTTGAAATAAATAATTTGTCAGTGATTCAAAATATTTTCATATTGTTTCGGGATTTAAAAGAAATGTAGATAAATAGTTACTATTTGATCAAAATGTTATTCAAATGAATAATTTGCATGAATGAAAATATTGATTTCTTAATGTTATGAATTTTGAAGAATTTAGAAATTTTAAATTTTTATTTGTTATAAATTATCAAGCATAACTTGTATTAAGTTTTAAATTATTAGTTTGTGCACCACTGAGTTCACCACTCAGCGATAGCTTTGTATGCTGTCGCAGGTGAAAGAAAATATAAAGCAGCTGAGCAAGATTACTAAAAGGCATAGTGAGACTATCTTCAGGTATATCATAGGTATACCCTTGTACTTTAGATTTTGATGTAATTCTATAATTGTATGTACGAAATTTACTTTGAGCAGTTGTACCAACTCTTTTGTAATATATTTTTGGATTGTAATGAAATACAAATTATTATAAGGCTATCTTGAGATTTTATGTATTTATAAAGTTTGAACTACTAAATTTTTATTATTCCCATGAATGTAAGTATTCATTTTGTTATCTTAAAGAGATATGTCAATGTTTGATTTAATTTAAACTGCGTATTGATTTGCTTGTGTTGAATTGTGAAATGAGATTGAATAATGGAGTTGTGATTAAGAAAAATATTGAGAGTGTCTTTATTTTTAGGTTTTGAAGAACTGTTTTCTCAAAATACAGACGGCACTCTACCGAAATTTTTGTAAAAATTGCGGAGATTTTAAATATCTAAAAATTTAATTTATGTTTGGACTTTAAATAAAGGTTTTTAAAATCTGAAAAAAAAAATTTACCCACCAATTTAAAAATGAACGAAAATTGTTTTAAAATCCCTTGTAGTATATTTAATGGGTTACCGGTAGGCGAAGTACGGTAATTCATTAGGTGTACTACAGGAGCATGTTACATCTTACGAGGAGTAAGGTGTGACAGAGTCAGCTCCAGGGGTTAATTGACCAAATTGCCCCTCGCTGGTTCGATCCGGTTTGCAAATAATTCAATATTTCTTTCGGATCCCTAACCTAATTATTTGATCAGCTTAACAATTTTTTTTCGCAGTTTTCTCTTTTCTACTGTGTTCGTAATAGTCCTAAGGACCGCAATGTCACATTTTATGGTTCAAAATTTGAGTTTAAATCGACTTCGTAATCTTTCCCGAGAAGGTCACCCATCGGTGTGACTCTCGGCTCATTTAACTTCTTATGTTCTGTTTTTCTTATTTATACTTAACTAATTGACAATTACTAATTATTTATGTTTAGGGCTTATCTAGTTGTCTTAAGTGTAGTTCTAATCCCCTAAATTATCCGGACTGACACCGGTCACCGGAATAGTGAAATATACCAGGCTATACAAATAGGGGTATTACAAGGCTCATCACCAATTGGCAATGAGATATGATATCAACTCTTAATATCATCAAAACTTTTTCTTACCGTAAATGATTTCTCTAAATCATTTTAGGCACCTCATAGACCATGGTTAACACCTAGCATAGCATGCCATGGCCACCCAATCAGTAATAAGGAATACCTTAAATGAACCTATAATCATATGTTACCATGCACTAGAATCTCTCTGCTACAAAATCCCAATTCGAGCTGAAGTCATGGTTTATATCAAACCCCATTTGCTATGAATATTATGTTCTCTTTTAATTCCAATTCTTGATTAAAAAGATTTTCTCATCAGAAACTCTTTTCTGATTAAATCTATCTATCCTGGCCAGGAACTTGAAACATCAAGAATAATTAAATGAACATAGGATTTTATCCCTATTTACTTAGGGTAACAGATTGCATCTTGATCAACACCTATCTCCATATATAATGGGTAGGAGCCAACACATGCCCATATACCCATACACAGTACAAGTATGAAAGTATTATCAAACTCAAACTACCTATATACAAGATAACTGTGTTATCTTAGGTCTAAAGATTATATTCCCTGATATGATTTATGACATTGCATTGACAAGAGTAAACTCGATGTGCTTGTCATAAGTATCACTGGTTCGGCCTACTTATCATGCATAAGTGCCTCTCATGTTTGTTATATGGCATGAGACTCACCATTCCATCTTATTTACATCTCATATAAATAACTTGGAAACAAACATGATTACAATCTTTCTGGATAAGTCATGTCCTTATTGTGAAGTATCCTCGATTGTGAACCAGTTTATGATACTTTGTGCTAGAAATACTGTCACTCATATTCTTAACAACTTTAGAATTTCTAACAAAATATCAATGGATCTTTTCTATTACACATAAATATATTATGTAAACGGAAAAGTAAAAATGCCTTTATATTAATAAAACATGTACAAGATACATACTAAATGGTATGCTATAGGGCATACTACTAATAAAATCAAGCTTTAAGCTTGACAAAAATAGTGGAAGGGGGAGAACCAAGCAGCCGACTCATGGAGAGAGAGAAGAGGTGGAGTGGAGAAGAAGATAGGTTGGTAGGATTTATAATCTTGTGTCTTATATATATTCTATTTTTGTGTACTTTAATTTTTAAAATTGTCATAAGCTTTTTCTTTTCTTTTCTTTTCTTCTTCTTTTCTTCTTCTTTCTTTTCTAATTCAATTCAATAATTTAATTTATGTTAATTATTTCATTCTGTCAAATTTTAATTTGACATTTAGGCCAAAATTCACCTCTGGGGGTGAAATGACCAAAATTCCCTTTGTGGTGCTCATCGAGTTATTATTATTTTTATACCAATTAATGAATTCTCTAAATTTTATTTTATTTTTCTCTAGATTTTTTCTATTTTTTTTAACATTTATTCCATCAATTTATACATTCTCACTATAGTTTAAGTATAGTTTCAGACATTCTGACTGTCCGAACAGACATTAGTCATCGGAACAGTAAAATGTATGGACTACCTACGGTGAGGGCATTACAGCAGTTCCTCTCTACTGTAACAATAATGGAGCGATCATACAGGCTAAGGAACCCCGGTCTTACCAGAAATCCAAACACATAGAAAGGCGCTACCACATTATCAGAGAGATAGTTAGGCAAGGCGATGTTGCCATGCAGAAAATAGCATCAACTGAAAATCTAGCTGATCCATTCACAAAGCCTATGTTACAAACTCAGTTAGACCGACATCTTGAGAAGATGGGTCTAAGATATTATAATGAATGGCTCTAGTGCTAGTTGGAGATTGTTAGTAGTATGCCCTAGAGCATATCATTTAATATGTATCTTGTGCATGTTTTATTAATAAAAGGCAATTTCACTTTTCCATTTACATAATGCATTTATGTGTAATAGAAAAGGTCCATTGATATTTCGTTAGAAATTCTATTCTTAAGTTGTTAAGAATATGAGTGATAGTATTTCTAGTACAAAGTATCATAAATTGGTTCACAATTGAGGATACTTCACATAGGACATGACTTATCCAGAAAGATTGTAATCATGTTTGTTCCTAAGGTATTTATATGAGATATAAATAAGATGGAATGGTGAGTCTCATGCCACATAACAAACATGACAGGCACTTATATATGATAAGTAAGCCAAACCAGTGACGCATATGACAAGCACATGGAGTTTACTCTTATCAATGCATTGTCATATATCATATCAGTGCATATAATCTTTAGACCTGAGATAACACAATTATCTTGTATATAGGTGGTTTGAGTTTGATACTGCTTTCATACTTATACTATGTATGGGTATATGGACATGTGTTGGCTCCTACTAGTTATATATGGAGATAGGTGTTGATCAAGATGGAATCTGTTACCCTAAGTAAATAGGGAAAAAATTCTATATATATTTAATTGTTCTTGATGTTTCAAGTTCCTAGCCAGGATAGATAGATTTAGTCAGAAAAGAGTTTCTGACAAGAAAATCTAATTAATCAAGAACTGAAACTAAAAGGGAATATAATGTTCATAGCAAATGGGGTTTGACATTAACCATGACTCTAGCTCGAATTGGGATTTTATAACAGAGAGATTCTAGTGCATGGTAATATATGATTATAGGTTCATTTAAGGTATTCCTTGTTATTGATTAGGGGGCCATGGCACGCTATGCTAGGTGTCAACCATGGTCTATGAGATGTCTAAAATGATTTAGAGAAATCATTCATGGTAAGAAAGAGTTCTGATGATATTAAGAGTTGATATCATATCTCATTGCCAATTAGTGATGAGCCTAGTGAGTCACACACATACACAAGTTAATCACCAAGTTAAATGTGATTTAATTGATTAATTAAAGAGTTTAATTGATTAATTAAATAGGTTTGGTTTGCAATAAGATTGCAAAGTCCCTAGCATGGCTTGAAACCAAATCTAGGTTATTGGATGTATAGTATAAGATAAATTTATATTTAAAGTGTTTAAATATGAATTTAGTTGTGAGTAATTAATTAATGGAGATTAATTAATTGATTTATATTTGATATAAATTGATTAGAAAAGGAGAAATAATGATTTTGGGTTGAGAACTCAAAATTAAAACATAAGGGTAATTTGATCATTTCACATGATGACATGTGGCACCATGAGATGGTGACACATGGCACCATATAAGTTTGCTATTTGCCTTCCTATCGTGCAAGGTGATCAAAGTCAAGATTAAGTCTAGCTTTGACACTTGGCTTAATGTGATTAAGTCAATTAAAAAATAACATGTGGCAAAGGGTTTAAGTGATTACTTGACCTAATTATAAATGAGAAAAGAAAAGAAGAAACAATTCAAGTGTGGCGGCACATTGCTCTCTTCCTCTCCTCTCAATTTCTCAACAATTCAAAGAGAAATCATCTATTCCCTTTAAATTAAAATTGCTAGGAATTATTTCTAGTGTCCTACACACACATATAACCTCTCTAAAAGCAAAACCCCAAATTATAATTGGTTGGTAAGGCTTGAGAAGCAAAATTGGGGGCTGCCTATTGGTGATCTTGGTGTGGACAAGCTAGAGGGACAACACTTGGGGTCTTAGGTGCTTCTTAAAGGTGCCAATTGCATCCATAGTGCATCAAAGAGGTTAGTGCCCAAACTCCTCTTTCAAACTAGGGTTTAATTGAATTAATTTGTTAATTCACAATCTTAAAAGGCAAATGAAGATCCTAATACATATTAAAAGTGTTTTAATATGCAATTGAGTATTGAAATTAATTAGGCACATAAGAGATGTGGCATGATGCATGAAATCCTAGAAGAAAATTTTTTTAATTTCAATGCTCCAATGCACCAATTACCATGCTTCCGCTCCTTCAATCACAAGATCCCATCTTGTTATTGTTTGATTTAATCCTATGAAGCCAAGTGTCAAGCTCCATTTAAATCATCACATATGGTCTTCCATCATAGGAAGACAAGTGGCAAGATCATATGGTGCCATGTGTTACCATCTCATAGTGCCACATGTCACTATGTGAAAAGATCAATTTGCCTTTACTTTTTAATTTGAGTTCTCAACCCAAAATTATAATTTCTCCTCTTTGAATCAATTTATATCAAATATAAATAAATTAATTAATTAATCTCTATTAATTAATTTCTCATAATTAAATTCATATATAATCAAATTAAATATAAATTTAATTTATACTATACATCCAATAACCTAGATTTGGTTTCAAGTCATGCTAAGGACTTTGCAATCTTATTGCAAACCAAACTCTTTAATTAATCAATTAAATCACATTTTAAATGGTGATTAGCTTGTGTAGATGTGTGACTTATTAGGCTCATTACTTATTAGCAATGAGAAATGATATTAACTCTTAATATCATTAGAACTCTTTCTTACTGTAAATGATTTCTGTAAATTATTTCAGGCATCTCATAGACCATGGTTGACACCTAGCATAGTATGCCATGGCCACCCAATCAGTAATAAGGAATACCTTAAATGAACCTTTAATTATATGTTACCATGCACTAGAATCTCTCCGTTATAAAATCTCAATTCGAGCTGGAGTTATGGTCAATGTCAAACCCCATTTGCTATGAACATTATGTTTTCTTTTAATTCCAGTTCTTGATTAATTAGATTCTCTTATTAGAAACTATTTTCTGACTAAATTTGCCTGTCCTGGCTAGGAACTTGAAACATCAAGAATAATTAAATGAACATAGGATTTTATTCCTATTTACTTAGGGTAACAGATTCCATCTTGATCAACACCTATCTCCATATATAACTAGTAGGAGCCAACACATGCCCATATACCCATACACAGTACAAGTATGAAAGCAGTATCAAACTCAAACTACCTATATATAAGATAACTGTATTATCTCTGGTCTAAAGATTTTATGCACTGATATGATATATGACAATGCATTGACAAGAGTAAACTCCATGTGCTTGTCATAAGCGTCACTGGTTCAGCCTACTTATCATGTATAAGTGCCTATCATGTTTGTTATGTGGCATGAGACTCACCATTCCATCTTATTTATATCTCATATAAATACCTTGGGAACAAACATGATTACAATCTTTTTGGATAAGTCATGTCCTTTGTGAAGTATCCTCGATTGTGAATCAATTTATGATATTTTGTTCTAGAAATACTGTCACTCATATTCTTAACAACTTAAGAATAGAATTTCTAACAAAATATCAATGGACCTTTTCAATTACACATAAATATATTATGTAAATAGAAAAGTGAAATTGCCTTTTTATTAATAAAATATGTACAAGATACATACAAAATGATATGCTCTAGGGCATACTACTAACAATCTCCCACTAGCACTAGAGTCATTCATTACAATATCTTAGATCCATGTTCTCAAGATATCGGTCTAACTGAGTTTGTGACATAGGCATTGTGAATGAATTAGCTGGATTTTCGGCTGATACTATTTTTTTCATGCCTACATCACCTCGCCCAACTATCTCTCTAATAATGTGGTAGCGTCTTTCTATGTGTTTAGATTTGTTGTGTAACCGAGGTTTCCTTAGCCTGTATGACCGCTCCATTATTGTCACAGTAGAGAGGAACTACCGACTCAATGGAAGGAACTATTGCAAGTTCTGTCATGAACTTCTTTATCCAAACAGCCTCTTTTGTAATATTTGATGTAGTAATGTACTCGACCTCTGTAGTGGAATCAGCAGTCATACTCTGTTTGAAACTCTTCCAACTGATTGCACCTTCATTACAAATGAACACAAACCCAGAGGTAGACTTTCTATCATCTATATCTAATTGAAAATCAGAATCAGTATAACCATCCAATTGCAAGTCACCACCTCCATAAATCAAGAATAAATCCTTAGTTCTTTTCAAGTACTAAAGGATATTCTTGACAGCTATCCAGTGTTCTAAACCTAGATTAGATTGAAACCTGCTAGTCAAACTAATAGCATATGCGATATCCGGCCTAGTACACAATATTGCATATATTAAACTTCCAATAGCCAAAGCATATGGAATCCTAGCCATTTTATTTCTTTTTTTTGGTGTATTTGGAGACATCTCTTTAGAAAGGTGGATACCATGTCTTACTGGTAACAATCCACACTTAGAATCAAGCATGTTAAACCTCTTTAACACCTTTTCCAAGTATAGACTTTGGGATAAACCAATTATTCTTTTCACTCTATCTCTATAGATGCTAATTCCAAGAATATAGGTTGCCTCCCCTAAGTCTTTCATGGAGAATGTATTTGACAACCATACCTTGATAGTTGTCAACATGCCTGTGTCATTACCTATCATTAAAATATCATATACATATAAAACAAGGAAAGTGACAGCACTCTCACTAACCTTCTTATATATACATGGCTCATCCATATTTTTGATAAAACCAAATGATTTAATGACTTCATCAAAACGGATGTTCCAACTCCTCGAAGCTTGTTTCAACCCATAAATAGATCATTTTAGCTTGCATACCTTGGAACCATCTTGGGATTCAAAACCCCTAGGTTGTTCCATGAAAATGTTTTCATCAATATTTCCATTGAGAAAAGCTGTTTTTACATCCATTTGCCAAATTTCATAATCATATTATGCAGCTATTGCTAATAAAATCTTAATTAATTTAAGCATGGCAACAGGCGAGAAAGTCTCCTCATAGTCAATTCCTTGCCTTTGGCGAAACCCTTTCGTAACTAGTCTTACTTTATAGGTCTCTACCTTTCCATCAGAACTAATTTTCTTTTTGAAAATCTATTTATTCCCTACAAGTACAATACCTTCAGATGGGTCAACAAGGTCCCAAACTTGGTTCTTATGCATGGAATCAATTTTGGATTTCATAGCTTCAATCCATTTTGAAGAATCTATATCTGATATAGCTTCTTCATAGGTAAGAGAATCATCTCCATGATCTATTTCTTCATGAGTAAATAACTCTTGTTCACCTTCATGAAGAAAATCATATCTCACTGGGGGGTGAGATATCCTGGTCGATCTGTGAGGAATTACTGTAGATGTTTCATCAATAGGTGTAGGTTGACTAGATGGATCTATATCCATTTGATCTGTTGGTTGGTCAGAATTCTCCAAGTCTAACTCTATTTGCCTTCCTTTGCGACCTTTTTGAATAAACTGTTGTTCAAGAAATATGACATCTTTGCTTACCACAACTTTTTGTGATGTAGGCAAATAAAAATAATATCCAAAACTTTCTTTTGGATATCCAACAAATCGACCTTTTTTTTATCTGATTTCCAATTTATCAGTGTTCATCTTTTTAATATAAGCTGGATAACCCCAAATCTTAACATGCTTAAGACTCGGTTTTCTTCCATGTCATATCTCATAAGGTGTGGAAGAGGCTGATTTTGATGGAATCCTATTCAGAATATGCAAAGCTGATTCTAATGTAAATCCCCAAAAGGAGACTGGCATATCAGTATAGCTCATTATACTGCGTACCATATCTAATAGGGTATGATTTCTCCTTTCAGATACACCATTCAGTTGTGGCATTCCTGAAGGAGTCAGTTGGGAGACAATGCCATGCTCTTTCAAGTATTCATTAAATTCAGTAATTAAGTATTCACCTCCACGATCTGATCGAAGAGTTTTAAAACTTTTTACTGTTTGATTTTCTACTTCACATTTAAATTCTTTAAACTTTTCAAAGGATTTATGTTTGTTTTTCATCAAATACAAATATCCAAACCTTGATTTATCATCAGTAAAGGTAATAAAGTAATGAAAACCGCCTCTAACCATATCCTTAAATGGACCACATACATCACTATGTATCAATTCCAAAATATTTTCAGCTCTTAACCCTTGTCCAACAAAAGGTGATCTAGTCATTTTGTCTTGAAGGCAAGATTCATAAGTTGGAGTAGGTTCAAAACCCAATGAGCATAAAATCCCCATTTTCTCCAGCTTTGCAATCCTATCTTCTGCAACATGGCCTAATCTTAAATGCCAAATATATTTTGAACTTAAGTTGATTTTCATCATGGCATTACATTCATTTAGATTGCTTGCATTAGATTTGTATTTAACATTATTATCTAAATAATAAAGTCCATCATACGTATAACTCGAGCTTACATATTTATTTCCAAAATAAATATTGCAAACATCATTTGTGAATTGAAATTCATAGCCATTTCTAGTCAAACTAGATATAAAAATGATGTTCTTAAAAGCATCAGCTACATGCAAAACATTATTTAAATACAAAACATGTCCATTCATGTATAAAGATTTAGATCATATGGCTAAAGCTTCAACAGTTAAGCCATTGCCAACCCGGAGTCTAATAACTCGTGATTGCAAGCTGCTACTACTTACTTGTTCCTACATATCAAAAGTAATGTGAGAACTAGTACCAGTATCTAAAACCCAAGCTATAGATGAACTATGAGTATCATCAGAATCTAAATAACAAGACACAGACATACCTTCTGATGGTCTATCTTTCTTGTCCTTTAGAGAAGCAAGATACTTTGAGCAGTTCCTTTTCTAGTGCCCATCCTTCTGGCAGTGGAAACACTTTCCCTTGCCTTTGTCAGCTTCGGTCTTGCCTTTCTGTTTGACTATCTTCTTGGAAGGTCCAAGAATTTGAGGTTTCTTATTCTTATTGCCCTTCTTCTTTTTGGACTTTCTAGCAGAAGAAGAACATGCAATCAAAGCCACCTTTTTTCTTTATTGCCCAACATATTCTTTTGGGCAATAACCAGCATGTTAAGCAACCCAGCCAAAGTACACTCTTGCTTTGTTATATGGAAATTTGTCACAAAATTCCCAAATGACTCAGGTAGGAACTGAAGGATCAGATCTGTCTGCAGTTGGAAATCCATGTGAAAATCAAGATGTTCCAGCTACTCAATAAGCCGAATCATCTTGTGGACATGATCTCCTACATTCTGTCTCTCAGACATTCTCATGTGGAATAGCTATCTAGATATCTCATACCTAGCATTCCTGCTGTGCTCACCATACAACTTTTACAGGTCAAGAAGGATCTCACTTGCATTCTGCATATTTTCATGCTGCTTTTGTAACTCATTAGTCATAGAAGCAAGCATATAACATTTGGCTCTCATATCATGCTCCTTTCACTTGTCCAAAGTGTCTAGTTCCTCTTGAGTGGCCTCTAGAGGTAAGGGAACATGAACCTTTGAGTCTAAAACATATCCAATACATTTTAGGTTCAGGACGAGTTTTAAATTTCTGAGCCAATCAGAAAGATTAGGTCCCGCCAACCTATTGTGATCAAGTATGCTCGCAAGTGTCAGTAGTATGCTCGAGAGCATATCATTTTATATGTATCTTGTACATATTTTATTAATTAAAGGCTATTTCACTTTTCTATTTACATAATATATTTATGTGTAATAGAAAAGGTCCATTGATATTTTGTTACAAATTCTATTCTTAAGTTGTTAAGAATATGAGTGACAGTATTTCTAACACAAAGTATCATAAATTGGTTCACAATCGAGGATACTTCACAAAGGACATGACTTATCCAAAAAGATTGTAATCATGTTTATTCCCAAGGTATTTATATGAGATGTAAATAAGATGGAGTAGTGAGTCTCATGCCACATAACAAACATAATAGGCACTTATACATAATAAGTAGGCTGAACCAGTGATGCTTATGACAAGTACATGGAGTTTACTCTTGTCAATGCATTGTCATGTATCATATTAGTGCATATAATCTTTAGACCTGAGATAACACAGTTATCTTGTATATAGGTGGTTTGAGTTTGATACTGCTTTCATACTTGTACTGTGTATGGCTATATGGGCATGTGTTGGCTCCTACTAGTTATATGTGGAGATAGGTGTTGATCGAGATGGAATCCGTTACCCTAAGTAAATAGGGATAAAATCCTATGTTCATTTAATTGTTCTTGAAGTTTCAATTTCCTGGCCAGGACAGATAGATTTAGTCAGAAAAGAGTTTCTGGTAAGAAAATCTAATTAATCAATAACTACAATTAAAAGAGAGCATAATATTCATAGCCAATGGGGTTTGACATTAACCATGACTCCAGCTCGAATTGGGATTTTGTAATGGAGAGATTCTAGTGCAAGGTAACATATGACTAAAGGTTCATTTAAGGTATTCCTTATTACTGATTGGGTGGCCATGGCATAATATGCTAGGTATCAACCATGGTCTATGAGATGCCTGAAATGATTTAGAGAAATCATTTATGGTAAGAAAGAGTTCTAGTGATATTAAGATTTAATATCATTTCTCATTGCCAATAAGTAATGAGCCTAGTAAGTCACACATCTACACAAGCTAATTACCATTTAAAATGTGATTTAATTGATTAATTAAAGAGTTTAATTAATTAATTAAAGAAGTTTGGTTTGCAAAAAGATTGCAAAGTCCCTAGCATGACTTGAAACCAAATCTAGGTTATTGGATGTATAGTATAAATTAAATTTATATTTAATTTGATTAAATATGAATTTAATTATGAGAAATTAATTAATGGAGATTAATTAATTAATTAATTAATATTTGATACAAATTAATTTAAAGAGGAGAAATTATAATTTTGGGTTGAGAACTCAAATTAAAAAGTAAGAGCAAATTGGTCTTTTCACATGGTGACATGTGGCACCATGAGATGGTAACACATGGCACCATATGATCTTGCCACTTGTCTTCCTATGATGGAAGACCTCATATCATGATTTAAATGGAGCTTGACACTTGGCTTCATAGGATTAAATCAAATAATAACAAGATGGGATCTTGTGATGACATATGGCAAGGGAGTTAGGGTTTGATCTAAGTATAAAAAGAAAAGTTGTAAAGGAAAATCAACCACTGCTCTCTTTTCTCTCTTGTTGGATGGTAACATGGAGTCTTCTTCTCCTCTTCAATTTGTCAATTGATTCCAACGGAAAAAACTTAGGTTTTTTCTTGAATTAAATTATTAGAAAGTGTTTCTAACACCCAATACATTCATACAACCTTTACAAAGCATAAACTCCATCTCAAAATTGGTTAACAAGGCTTGAAAAGCCAATCTAAGGGCTGCCATTGCAACTTTGGTGTGTGCTTGTGGTGGACAAACTAGAGGGACAACATTTAGGGTCCTAAGTACAACCTAAGAGGCTTCAATTGTGTATCAAGAGGTTAATATCTAAAAATCCCTCTTTTAGTTAGGGTTTAATTGAATTAAATGTTAATTCACAATCTTTAATTGCAAATGACATTTTAATGCATGCTAAAATATGTTTTGGTATGCAATTGGGCATTGGAAATTGATTAGGATCATAAGACACTTGGTATGGTGCATGTAACCTTAGAAATAATTTTTGAAATTCAAGGTTCTAATGCCCTTTAATCCATGCTTCTACTCCTTCAATTACTATTAGAGCCACTATATTTGCCATTAAGATTGTTTATGAGGCTTAATTGTGTGATTGGATCAAATTTGGATTGATTTGAAGCTGTTTGGGTGCTCAAGAGGGGTGGCTTGGGCAAGATACACCCCCTAAGGGTGTGTTTGGTTATTGGGCTTGGTTTTTAGGCCCTTTATGCAATTGTTGCAAATCTTAAGGCCCATAATTAAGCCCATACCTAATTAAATTGTTTAATTAGGAATTTTAATTACACAATTAATTTTTTAAAAATTGTTTTCAAGGTATTAAATTTGGAAAAAGGTTTCTAAATTTAAAATTATTTGAATGAGATTCAAATTTAATTTTGGTTGAATATGTGATATTTAATTTAATTTTTAGTATGTATATATTTATTTAATTGTTAAATTTTAATATGTATAATGGATGATCATGGACAATAAAAGACCAATGTGATTGGATTTATTTCTTTTATTTTTCTTTGGGATGTAAAATAATTAATTTTATTTTAGTGGCATGTGTTATAAATGTTGTAATAATTTAGGTTGTAATTTCATTTATTTAAGGACTTTAAAGTACATATTTTTGTAAACTCGCCTTGATATGCTAAGGATTACAGTGTAATTGGATTGTAAGAAGAACAAGGAGGTCAAGAGCATTGGTTGGATCAGTGGGAGGAAATCAAGATCAAGTGTTGATTATGTACTACTTCAGCAACTCTTGTAAAATGAATGAATGAAATACACCTAGGAATGGCCTGATTCAATTCTTGGTGGCTTAGAATTGAATCCCTTAGAAAGTCCATGATCATACATTGTTACTTGTTTATCCATGTATGCATGAGATGTGTATGAATGTATACAAGTATATGATATATACATGCCAAATGGATAATGTGCAAAGTGAGACCATAATAGTAATTAAGTCGACTACAAAATCTTCCAAATAAATGATTAAGTTGGATATGGTATAATTAAGGTAATTATATCATGGGCCTCAATTGAGGCAATTATTTTAAGAAATTTTAAATACTTGCATGTGATGCATTTATTTAAAAGATTTTCTTAAGAATAATTGTTAAGCATAAGATGTTGTAAATATGTAAATAGTTGGTGGCCAATAATGGATGTGCCTGAGGACATTAAAATTATTTGCATGATTACTGGCTCAATTGGATCAACTTAACTAATGCAAGATAAATCAATAATGGATGTGCCTGAAATTTTAAGCATTAGGAGCTAAATAAATGATTGAACCTCACATGAGATGTGATGAGCAAGGAGTTGCTCACTTATAGTTTATTGTGATTCCAATAAAGAATGTGTCGGAGGATGATCAATAATACTATAAGAATTCAATCACCCACTAGAAATCCATCCAACTAGGATTTCCATTTCCTACTTTGGAAGTGTAGGATTCGCCAAGTTAGTGGGAGGACCAATGTGATTAAAGACCATAATCATTTTGATTAATTACTTGATACATTTACTAATTAATCTAGTTATTTTCTGTAGATAATTTTTCTGATAATAATGAGCACACAAAAACCACCACCATCCAATATCCTTGCAAGCATACTTGATCACAATAGGGTGACAGGACCTAATCTTTCTGATTGGCTCAAAAATTTAAAACTTGTCCTAAACCTAGAACGTATTGAATATGTTTTAGACTCAAAGGTTCCTAGTCCCTTACCTCTAGAGGCCACTCATGAGGAACTAGACATTTTGAACAAGTGGAAGGAGCATGATATGAGAGCCAAATGTTACATGCTTGCTTCTATGACTAATGAGTTACAAAAGCAGCATCAAAATATGCAGAGTGCAAGTGAGATCCTCCTTCACCTGCAAGAGTTATATGGTGAGCACAATAGGATGTTAGTAGTATGCCCTAAAGCATATCATTTTGTTTGTATCTTGTACATATCTTATTAATAAAAGGCAATTTCACTTTTCCATTTACATAATATATTTATGTGTAATAGAAAAGATCTACTGATATTTTGTTAGAAATTCTATTCTTAAGTTATTTAGAATATGAGTGACAGTATTTCTAGCACAAAATATCATAAATTGGTTCACAATCGAGGATACTTTACAAAGGACATGACTTATCCAGAAAGATTGTAATCATGTTTGTTCCCAAGGTATTTATATGAGATATAAAAAAGATGGAGTGGTGAGTCTCATGCCACATTACAAACATGATAGGCACTTATACATGATAAGTAGGCCGAACCAGTGACGCGTATGACAAGCACATGGAGTTTACTCTTGTCAATGCATTGTCATATATTATATCAGTGCATATAATCTTTAGACTTGAGATAACACAGTTATCTTGTATATAGGTGGTTTGAGTTTGATACTGCTTTCATACTTGTACTGTGTATGGATATATGGGCATGTGTTGGCTCCTACTAGTTATATATGGAGATAGGTGTTGATCAAGATAGAATCTGTTACCCCAAGTAAATAGGGATAAAATCCTATGTTCATCTAATTGTTCTTGATGTTTTAAGTTCCTAGCCAGGACAGACAGATTTAGTCATAAAAGAGTTTCTGATAAGAAAATCTAATTAATCAAGAACTGGAATTAAAAGAGAACATAATGTTCATAGCAAATGGGGTTTGACATTAACCATGACTTCAGCTCGAATTGAGATTTTGTAATGGAGAGATTCTAGTGCGTGGTAACATATGATTAAAGGTTCATTTAAAGTATTCCTTATTACTGATTGGGTGGCTATGGCATACTATGCTAAGTGTCAACCATGGTATATGAGATGCCCGAAATGATTTAGAGAAATCATTTACGATAAGAAAGAGTTCTAATGATATTAAGAGTTAATATAATTTCTAATTGCCAATAAGTAATGAGCCTAGTAAGTCACACTTCTACACAAGCTAATCACCATTTAAAATGCGATTTAATTAATTAATTAATTAAAGAGTTTAATTAATTAATTAAAGAGGTTTGATTTGCAATAAGATTACAAAGTTCCTAGCATGACTTGAAATCAAATCTAAGTTATTAGATGTATAGTATAAATTAAATTTGTATTTAATTTGATTAAATATGAATTTAATTATAAGAAATTAATTAATGGAGATTAATTAATTAGTTAATTTATATTTGATATAAATTGATTTAAAGAGGAAATATTATAATTTTGGATTGAGAACTCAAATTAAAAAGTAAGGGCAAATTGGTCTTTTCAAATAGTGACAGGTGGCACCATAAGATGGTGCACATGGCACCATATGATCTTGCCACTTGTCTTCCTATGATGGAAGACCACATATCATGATTTAAATGGAGCTTGACACTTGGCTTCATAGGATTAAATCAAATAATAACAAGATGGGATCTTGTGATGACATGTGGCAAGGGAGTTAGGGTTTGACCTAAGTATATAAAGAAAAGTTATAAAGAAAAATCAGCCACTCCTCTCTTTTCTCTCATGTTGGATGGCAACATGGAGTCTTCTTCTCCTCTTCAATTTCTCAATTGATTCAAAGGGAAAAACTTAGATTTCCTCTTGAATTAAATTATTAGAAAGTGTTTCTAACACCCAATACATTCATACAACCTTCACAAAGCATAAACCCCATCTCAAAATTGGTTGACAAGGCTTGAGAAGCCAATCTAGGGGCTGCCATTGCAACTTTGGTGTGTGCTTGTGGTGAAAAAACTAGAGGGACAACATTTGGGGTCCTAAGAACATCCTAAATTTGCATCAATCTTGCATCAAGAGGTTAGTACCTAAAAATCCCTCTTTTAGTTAGGGTTTAATTGAATTAAATGTTAATTCACAATCTTTAATAGCAAATAAAATTTTAAGACATGCTAAAATATGTTTTGGTATGCAATTGGGCATTAGAAATTGATTATGTAACACCCTCCCTGTAGCAACTCCGTACATTCTACTGTTCCGGTGACCAGTGTCGGTCCGGACAGTTAGAACATCCAGAAAAATATTTAAACTAAAGTGAGGAACCATAATTAACTCAAATATTAATAAGAAAAATTTAGGAAAAATTTTAGAAATAAAATACAACCAAGTTAAATGAGCCGGTACCCTAGTGATGGGTAACCTAGTGGGAAGTTGCGGTTCTTGCAACTAGGAGCCCTAGACCCAGGAGAAAATTTATAAAATAATTTTTGGGACTCCAGAGAAGAGTCATTGAGATTTTTATGGCATTAGAATACCAAGAAAATGCTTAGAAAAATTTTTCAATCGGTACAGACAATTTTAGTCTGTTAAGCCAAACAGAGGGCATTTTGGTCATTTCACCTTCAGAGGTGATTTTTGGCCGACTTGTCCAGTTAAGTAAATAATTATTATAACATAAAATGTGAATAAATATTGCTAAAAATTAAATTGAAAATGAGTAGATAAGAAAAGGAAAGAAAATGAGATTAAATGACAATTTTGACATCACATGATGTCATCAACCCTTTCCCCATCAATCACAATTAAGCTAATCTATTAAAAAGGGATAATTGAGAGAAAAATAATAAAAAAGCAATCAGATTCATCTCCTTCACCCAAACCAGCCGTTTCCTCTCCTCCATACCCAACCACCATTGAAAGCTTATCAAAGCTTCAATTCCCACCTTAAACCACCTCAAAACCCTAACTTGCCTTCATTAAAAATTATCCCTACCACTAGAGCAAGCTTTAGGCAGTAATTTGAAAGGAAGAAAGTGAAGTTTTTAAGCCTTGGAAAGTGCCTAAGTCAAGGTTAGTGCCAATTTATTCTAAAAATTTTGTGTATGGCTGCCATTGAACATGATGTTGGTGTTGTAAACTATGGATTGTATGTGTATGAAAATTTTAGTTGTTGGAGTTAGGGTTTGAGGCATAAAACTTAAATTTTGTTCATGTGTTGGTGAATGAAAGTTTAAATGGTCAATTAGTGACCATTTGGCTGTGTATGATGAGAAAATGAAGAGAGTTGTGGCTTGGTATTTGAGATTGGTAAGCTGCCTTGGCTAACCTGCAGGATTGACCATGAGTCCAGCAAGTTTGGGCAGCCATAAATGGAGTTGTATAGGTTCAATTGGTACAAGGCCAATTGAGCATGAAACTAGAAACATAATGGCACAACTTTGGTGAAGAAACCCTGCCCAAAAAACCAAACCAAGTTGGCCTAAAAATTGCCCTAATCCGGGTGACTTGCATTCTGCCTGGGCAAAATGACCAAATGAACAGTGTTTATTCATTTGCTCATAACTCAGTGTAGAAAGGTCCAATTGACCTGAAATTTTACCATCAGAAAGCTGAAACATAGACCTACAACTTTCATGAAGAACACAAATCCAAATTCTAACCATAACCTAGTCAAATTGCTAACTAAACTTAGGTTACCAAATCTAGCAGAACCAGTTTTTCCCAGAATTTTGGATTCTGTCCAATCCGGCCAGTTATGGTGTTTAGGCCATAACTTGAGCTAAAATACTCCAAATGGAGTGATTCAAAAAAGAAAATGTAACTAGACAAAATAAGAAACAACTTTCATGAAGACAATTTTGCCAAATTCCTACTGCAAAAATGACCAATGGAACAGTAAACACAAGGCTTGAAATCTGAAAATTTTGAACAACTAGCACTAAGCTTAGAAATGGATAGGCAACCAATACCAACAATTTTAGAATAAAAAATGTGGTATGTTGGGAGTATTAGAACCAATGTACCTATTGTCTATGCAAAAGTCAACATTTTAGTTGACTAATGAAATGAATAGTAACACCTAAACTTAAATTTCAAGAATTGTACAATTTAAAAGTGTAACATGCCCTAGTACACCTAGCAAGATTGGTTTAGATAGGTTGGCATGCCAATTGGGTTTAGTTAGCAGTATTGCACATGGCATTATGCCATTCTGTGATTTTATGGCTTTTAGCCATTCTGACATTGTGTTGAGACTTGGCCTTGTGCCTAATGTTATTACAGCTTATTAGCTGTTCTGTTGCACACCGGGAGACACATATGTGACCGATGGTGTGACGGCCCGAGGTACTTGATACCCAGTGCCAGTTTACCTGTTTATCCAGTCCAGTCATCCAGTATAGGTTACTTGGGCAACCAAAAATGAAAGTGAATAAACTTAATGAAATTATGAATATAACAAGTACAAAATAAATAAGATTACCAATAATGATCGAAAAATTGTCTGCATAAGACATCAGGACATGCACTGCATATTTATTTTCTGTTATTTCTTTTTATTTTATTATTGGCACCACTAAGCATTATTGCTTAGCGCGTTGCTTTTTACCACGCGTAGGTTCTGGAGAGACCAACTGAGAGCCCAGTAGATCACAGACTGGGTGAGACCTTCTGCAGCTCTGCATAGAGTCCGTGTCACCTTACCGACGTCAGTGCATTGGTAGGACACTAGGTTTCATTTTGGGTATTTTGTAATTAACTTTTATTTTCTCATATGTAATTGAAATTTATGTAATGTATTTTGGTATTAATGTAAATAGTGAAAATTGTGTTTATGAATGAAAAAGTGAATATTTATTTATGAATTTTACATGAATATCATATGAGATGAACGATTGAGAAATGGAAATGTTGTTGAAAAAAATATTGAGATTTTGTTAATGAAATGGAGTTTGGGATTGATTGAAAATATTGGAAGTGTTTTTCACAGGTTCTGAAGAACTATTTTTTCCATTTTTAGCCTACCTCTGCCGGATTTTCTATAAAATTTACGGAACCTCAAATAAATTTATGATTTCAATAAATGACTGAAATGAATTATATTTCACAAATTGTACTCTATAACTATGAAAAAAATAAATTAAGAAGAATAAAAAAATAATTGAATTAAAATAGGGTGTTCCGGTACATTACATGGCATATCTTGCTCGGCTACACTGTAGACGGGTAAGGGGTGTCACAGATTAGGATCATAAGACACTTGGTATGGTGCATGTAACCTTAGAAATAATTTTTGAAATTCAAAGTTCTAATGCCCTTTATTCACGCTTCCACTCCTTTAATTGGTATCAGAGCCACTATATTTGCCATTAAGATTGTTTATGAGGCTTAATTGTGTGATTGGATCAAATTTTGATTGATTTAAAGCTGATTGGGTGCTCACCATGGCGTGTTGGGCAAGATATACCCCTTAGGGGCATGTTGGTTCTTAGGCCCTTTATGCAATTGTTGTATATCTTAAGGCCCATAATTAATCCCATACCTAATTAAATTGTTTAATTAGGAATTTTAATCATACAATTAATTTTTTAAAATTATTTTCAAGGTATTAAATTTGGAAAAAGGTTTCTAAATTTAAAATTATTTAAATGAGATTCAAAATTAATTTTGGTTGAATATGTGATATTTAATTTAATTTTTAGTATGTATATTTTATTTAATTGTTAAATTTTAATATGCATGATGGATGATCATAACAATAAAAGACCAATGTGATTAGATTTATTTCTTTTATTTTTCTTTGGGATGTAAAATAATTAATTTTATTTTAGTAGCATGTATTATAAATGTTGTAATAATTGAGGTTGTAATTTCATTTATTTGAGGACTTTAAAGTCCATATTCCTGTAAACTCGCCTTGGTACGTCAAGGATTACAATATAATTAGATTGCAATATAATTAGATTGTAAGAAGAACAAAGAGGTCAAGAGCATTGGTGGGACCAGTGGGAGGAAATCAAGATCAAGGGTTGATTATGTACTCCTTCAGCAAATGTTGTAAAATGAATGAATGAAATACACCTAGGAATGTCCTGATTCAATTCTTGCTAGCTCAGAATTGAATCCCATACAAAGTCCATGATCATACCATATTATTTGTTTATCCATGTATGCATGAGATGTGTATGAATGTATGCAAGTATATGATATATGCATGTCAATTGGATAATGTGCAAAGTGAGACCATAATAGTAATTAAGTCGATCACAAAATTTTCCAAACAAATGATTAAGTTGGAAATGGTACAATTAAGGTAATTATATCATGGCCCTCCATTTAGGCAATTATTTTAAGAAATTTTAAATATTTACATGTGATGTATTTATTTAAGAGATTTTCTTAAGAATAATTGTTAAGCATAAGATGTTATAAATATGTAAATAGTTGGTGGCCAATAATGGATGTGCTTGAGGATATTAAAATTATTTGCATGATTACTGGCTCAATGGGATCAACTTAACTAATGCAAGATAAATCAATAATGGATGTGCCTGAGATTTTGAGCATTAGGGGCTAAATAAATGATTGAACCTCACATGAGATGTGATGGGCAAGGAGTTGCTCACTTATAGTTTATTGTGATTCCAATAATGGATGTGCCTGAGGATGATCAATAAGACTATAAGAATTGAATCACCCACTAGAAATCCATCCAACTAGAATTTTCGTTTTCTAATTTGGAAGTGTAGGATTCGCCAAGTTAGTGGGAGGACCAATTTGATTAAAAGACCATAATCATTTTGGTTAATTACTTGATACATTTACTAATTAATCTAGTTATTTTCTGCAGTTAGTTTTCTAATAATAATGAGCACATAACAACCACCACCATCCAATATCCTTGCGAGCATACTTGATCACAATAGGTTAACAGGATCTATTCTTTCTAATTGGCTCAGAAATTTAAAACTTGTCCTGAACCTAGAATGTATTGGATATGTTTTAGACTCGAAGGTTCCTGGTCCCTTACCTCCAGAGGCCACTCAAGAGGAACTAGACACTTTGGGCAAATGGAAGTAGCATGATATGAGAGACAAATGTTACAAGTTTGCTTCTATGACTAATGACTTACAAAAGCAGCATGAAAATATGGAGAATGCAAGTGAGATCCTCCTTCACCTGCAAGAGTTGTATAGTAAGCACAGTAAGAATGCTAGCTATGAGATATCTAGATAGCTATTTCGCATGAGGATGTCTAGATAATTAAATCGCATGGTAACATATGATTAAAGGTTCATTTAAGGTAATCCTTATTACTAATTGGGTGGCCATGGCATACTATGCTAGGTGTCAACATGGTTTATGAGATGCCTGAAATGATTTAGAGAAATCATTTATGGTAAGAAAAAGTTCTAATGATATTAAGAGTTACTATCATTTCTCATTGCCAATAAGTAATGAGCCTAGTAAGTCACACATCTACATAAGCTAATCGCCATTTAAAATATGATTTATTTGATTAATTAAAGAGTTTAATTAATTAATTAAAGAGGTTTGGTTTGCAATAAGATTGCAAAGTCCCTAGCATGATGTGAAACCAAATCTAGGTTTTTGGATGTATAGTATAAATTAAATTCGTATTTAATTTGATTAAATATGAATTTAATTATGAGAAATTAATTAATGGAGATTAATTAATTAATTAATTTATATTTGATATAAATTGATTTAAAGAGGAAAAGTTATAATTCTGGGTTGAGAACTCAAATTAAAAAGTAAGGGCAAATTGGTCTTTTCACATGGTGACACATGGCACCATGAGATGGTGACACATGGCACCTGATGATCTTGCCACTTGTCTTCCTATGATGGAAGACCACATATCATGATTTAAATGGAGCTTAACACTTGGCTTCATAAGATTAAATCAAATAATAACAAGATGGGATCTTGTGCTGACATATGACAAGGGAGTTAGGGTTTGACCTAAGTATATAAAGAAAAGTTATAAAGAAAAATCAGTAACTCCTCTCTTTTCTCTCATGTTGGATGGCAACATGGAGTCTTCTTCTCCTCTTCAATTTCTCAATTGATTCAAAGGGAAAAACTTAGATTTCCTCTTGAATTAAATTATTAGAAAGTGTTTCTAACACCCAATACATTCATACAACCTTCACAAAGCATAAACCCCATCTCAAAATTGGTTGACAAGGCCTAAGAAGCCAATCTAGGGGCTGCCATTGCAACTTTGGTTTGTGCTTGTGGTGGACAAACTAAAGGGACAATAGTTGGGGTCCTAAGAACATCCTGGATTTGCATCATTTGTGCATCAAGAGGTTAGTACCTAAAAATCCCTTTTTTAATTAGTGTTTAATTGAATTAAATGTTAATTCACAATCTTTAATGGCAAATGAAATTTTAATACATGCTAAAATATGTTTTGGTATGCTATTGGGCATTGGAAATTGATTAGGATCATAAGACACTTGGTATGGTGCATATAACCTTAGAAATAATTTTTGAAATTCAAGGTTCTAATGCCATTTATTCACGCTTCCACTCTTTATAGGAATGCTAGGTATGAGATATCTAGAGCGCTATTCTGTATGAGGATGTCTGAGGGACAGAATGTAGGAGATCATGTCCACAAGATGATTCTGCTTATTGAGCAGTTGGAACATCTTGATTTTCACATGGATTTCCAACTGCAGACGGATCTGATCCTTTAGTCCCTGCCTAAGTCATTTGGGAATTTTGTGACAAATTTACATATGACAAAGCAAGAGTGTACTTTGGTTGGGTTGCTTAACATGCTGGTTATTGCCCAAAAGAATATTCCGGGCAATAAAGGAAAAGAGGTGGCTTTGATTGCATCTTCTTCTTCTGCTGGAAATTCCAAAAAGAAGAAGGGTAGTAAGAATAAGAAACCTCAAATTCTTGGACCTTCCAAGAAGATAGCCAAACAGAAGGGCAAGACCCAAGTTGACAAAGGCAAGGGAAAGTGTTTCCACTATCAGAAGGATGGGCACTAGAAAAAGAACTGCCTAAAGTATCTTGCTTCTCTGAAGGACAAGAAGGATAGACCTTCAGAAGGTATGTTTGTGTCTTGTTATTTAGATTCTGATGATACTCATAGTTCATCTACAGCTTGGGTTTAGATATTGGTGCTATTTCTCATATTACTTTTGATATGCAGGAACTAGCAAGTAGTAGTAGCTTGTAATCACGAGATATTAGACTCCGAGTTGGCAATGGCTCAACTGTTGAAGCTTTAGTCATAGGATCTAAATCTTTATACATATATGGACATGTTTTGTATTTAAATAATATTTTGTATGTACCTAATGCTTTTAAGAACATCATTTCTATGTCTTGTTTGACTAGAAATGGCTATGAATTTCAGTTTACAAATGATGTTTGCAATATTTATTTTGGAAATCAATATGTTGGCTCGGATTATATGCATGACGAACTTTATTGTTTAGATAATAATGTTAAATACAAATCTAATGCAAGCAATCTAAATGAATGTAATGCCATGATAAAAATCAACTCAAGTTCAAAATATATTTGGCTCTTAAGATTAGGTCATGTTGCAGAAGATAGGATTACAAAGCTGAAGAAGATGGGGATTTTATCCTCATTGGGTTCTGAACCTACTACAACTTGTGAATCCTGCCTTAAAGGCAAAATGACTAGATCACCTTTTGTTGGATAAGGGTTAAGAGCTGAAAATATTTTGGAACTTATACATAGTGATGTATGCGGTCCATTTAAGGAAATGGCTAGAGGTGGTTTTCATTACTTTATTACCTTTACTGATGATAAATCAAGGTTTGGGTATTTGTATTTGATGAAATACAAACATGAATCCTTTGAAAAGTTCAAAGAATTTAAATGTGAAGTAGAAAATCAAATAGGAAAAAGTATTAAAACTCTTCGGTCAGATCGTGGAGGTAAATACTTAAGTACTGAATTTGATGAATACTTGAAAGAGCATGGCATTGTCTCCCAACTGACTCCTCTAGGAGCGCCACAACTGAATGGTGTATCTGAAAGGAGAAATCGTACCCTATTAGATATGGTACGCAGTATGATGAGCTATACTGATGTGCTAATCTCCTTTTGGGGATTTGCATTAGAATCAGCTTTGCCTATTCTGAATAGGATTCCATCAAAATCAGTCTCTTCCACACCTTATAAGATATGGCATGAAAGAAAATCGAGTCTTAAGCATGTTAAGATTTGTGGTTGTCCAGCTTATATTAAAAAGTTGAACACTGATAAATTGGAAACCAAATTAGAAAAATGTCGATTTGTTGGATATCCAAAAGAAAGTTTTGGATATTATTTTTATTTGCCTACATCACAAAAGGTTGTGGTAAGCAGAGATGCCATATTTCTTGAACAACAGTTTATTCAAGAAGGTGGCAAAGGAAGGCAAATAGAGTTAGAATTGAAGAATTCTGACCAACCAACAAATCAAATGGATATAGATCCATCTAGTCGACCTACACCTATTGATGAAACATCTATGGTAATTCCTCATAGATCAACCAGGATATCTCACCCACCAGAGAGATATGGTTTTCTTCATGAAGATGAACAAGAGTTATTTACTCATGAAGAAATAGATCATGGAGATGATCCTCTTACCTATGAAGAAGCTATATCAAATATAAATTCTTCAAAATGGATTGAAGCTATGAAATGCGGAATTGATTCCGTGCATAAGAACCAAGTTTGGGACCTTGTTCACCCACCTGAAGATATTGTACTTATAGGGAATAAATGGATTTTCAAGAAGAAAATTGGTTCTGATGGAAAGGTAGAGACCTATAATGCAAGGCAAGTTGCGAAAGGGTTTCGCTAAAGGCAAGGAATCAACTATAAGGAGATTTTCTCGCCTGTTGCCATGCTTAAATTAATTAGGATTCTATTAGCAATAGCTGCATACTATGATTATGACATTTGGCAAATGGATGTCAAAACAGCTTTTCTCAATGGAAACATTGATGAAAACATTTTCATGGTACAACCTAGGGGTTTTGAATCCCAAGATAGTTCCAAGGTGTGCAAGCTAAAGCGATCCATTTATGGGTTAAAACAAGCTTTGACGAGTTGGAACATCCATTTTGATGAAGCCATTAAGTCATTTGGTTTTATCAAAACTATGGATGAGCAATGTGTATATAAGAAGGTTAGTGATAGTGCTGTCACTTTCCTTGTCTTATATGTGGATGACATTCTGTTGATAGGCAATGATATAGGTATGTTGACAACTATCAAGGTATGGTTGACTTAGGGGAGGTAACCTATATTCTTGGAATTCGCATTTAAAAAGATAGAGCAAAAAGAATAATTGGTTTATCCCAAAGTCTATACTTGGAAAAGGTGTTAAAGAGGTTTAACATGCTTAATTCTAAGAGGGGATTGTTACTAGTAAGACATGGTATCCACCTTTCTAAAGAGATGTCTCTAAAGACACTAGAAGAAAGAGATAAAATGGTCAGGATTCCACATGCTTCAGCTATTGAAAGTTTAATGTATGTAATGTTGTGTACTAAGCCGGATATCGCATATGCTGTTAGTTTGACTAGTCGGTTTCAATCCAATCCAGGTTTGGAACACTGGATAGCTGTCAAAAATATCCTTAAGTACTTGAGAAGAACTAAGGATTTATTCTTGATTTATGGAGGTGGTGACTTGCAATTAGATAGTTATACTGATTCTGATTTTCAATCAGATATCGATGATAGAAAGTCTACCTTTGGGTTTGTGTTCATTTGTAATGGAGGTGCAGTCAGTTGGAAGAGTTCCAAATAGAGTACGATTACTGATTTCACTACAAAGGCTGAGTATATTGCTGCATCAGATGCTGTAAAATAGGATGTTTGGATAAAAAAGTTCATGACAGAACTTACAGTAGTTCCTTCCATTGAGTTAGCAGTTCCTCTCTACTGTGACAACAATGAAGCGGTCATACAGGCTAAGGAACCCCAGTCTCACCAGAAATCCAATCACATAGAAAGGCACTATCACATTATCGGAGAGATAGTTGGACAAGGCGATGTAGCCATACAGAAAATAGCATCAGCCGAAAATCTAGCTGATCCATTCACAAAGCCTACGTCACAAACTCAATTAGACCGACATCTTGAGAAGATGGGTCTAAGATATTGTAATGAATGCCTCTAATGCTAGTGGGAGATTATTAGCAGTATGCCCTAGAGCATATCATTTTATATGTAACTTGTACAAATTTTATTAATAAAAGGCAATATCACTTTTCCGTTTACATAATATATTTATGTGTAATAGAAATGGTCCATTGATATTTTGTTAGAAATTCTATGCTTAAGTTGTTAAGAATATGAGTGACAGTATTTCTAGCATAAAGTATCATAAATTGGTTCACAATTAAGAATGCTTCACAAAGGACATGACTTATTCAGAAAGATTGTAATCATGTTTGTTCCCAAGGTATTTATATGAGATATAAATAAGATGGAGTGGTAAGTCTTATTCCATATAACAAACATGATAGGCACTTATACATGATAAGTAGGCCGAACCAGTAATGCTTATGAAAAGCATATGGAGTTTACTCTTGTCAATGCATTGTCATATATCATATCAGTACATATATCATATCAGTACATATAATCTTTAGACCTGAGATAACACAGTTATTCTGTATATATGTGGTTCGAGTTTGATATTGCTTTCATACTTGTACTGTGTATGGGTATATAGGCATGTGTTGGCTCCTACTAGTTATATATGGAGATAAGTATTGATCAAGATGGAATCCGTTACTCTAAGTAAATAGAGATAAAATCCTATGTTTATGTAATTGTACTTGATGTTTCAAGTTCCTGGCCAGGACAGACAGATTTAGTCAGAAAAGAGTTTCTGATAAGAAAATCTAATTAATCAAGAACTGGAATTAAAAGAAAACATAATGTTCATAGTAAATGGTGTTTGATATTAACCATAACTCCAGCTCGAATTGGGATTTTATAATGGAGAGATTCTAGTGCATGGTAACATATGATTAAAGGTTCATTTAAGGTATTCCTTATTACTGATGGCTATGGCATACTATGCTAGGTGTCAACCGTGGTCTATGAGATGCCTGAAATGATTTAAAGAAATCATTTATGGTAAGAAAGAGTTCTAATGATATTAAGAGTTAATATCATTTCTCATTACCAATAAGTAATGAGTCTAGTAAGTCACACATCTACACAAGCTAATCACTATTTAAAATGTGATTTAATTGATTAATTAAAGAGTTTCATTAACTAATTAAAGAGGTTTGGTTTGCAATAAGATTGCAAAGTCTCTAGCATGACTTGAAACCAAATCTAGGTTATTGGATATATAGTATAAATTAAATTTGTATTTAATTTGATTAAATATGAATTTAATTATGAGAAATTAATTAATGGAGATTAATTATTTAATTAATTTATATTTAATATAAATTGATTTAAAGAGGAGAAATTATAATTTTGGATTGAGAACTCAAATTAAAAAATAAGGGCAAATTGGTCTTTTCACATGGTGACAGGTGGCACCATGAGATGGTGACACATGGCACCATATGATCTTGCCACTTGTCTTCCTATGATGGAAGACCACATATCATGATTTAAATGGAGCTTAACACTTGGCTTCATAGGATTAAATCAAATAATAACAAGATGGGATCTTGTGATGACATGTGGCAAGGGAGTTAGGGTTTGACCTAAGTATATAAAGAAAAGTTATAAAGAAAAATCAGCCACTCCTCTCTTTTCTCTCATGTTGGACGGCAACATGGAGTCTTCTTCTCCTCTTCAATTTCTCAATTGATTCAAAGGGAAAAACTTAGATTTCCTCTTGAATTAAATTATTAGAAAGTGTTTCTAACACCCAATACATTCATACAACCTTCACAAAGCATAAACCCCATCTCAAAATTGGTTGACAAGGTTTGAAAAGCCAATGTAGGGGCTACCATTGCAACTTTAGTGTGTGCTTGTGGTGGACAAACTAGAGGGACAACATTTGGGTTCCTAAGTACATCCTAAGAGGCTTCAATTGTACATCAAGAGGTTAGTACGTAAAAATCGCTCTTTTAGTTAGGGTTTAATTGAATTAAATGTTAATTCACAATCTTTAATGGCAAATGAAATTTTAATGCATGCTAAAATATGTTTTGGTATGCAATTGGGCATTGGAAATTGATTAGGATCATAAGACACTTGGTATGGTGCATATAACCTTAGAAATAATTTTTGAAATTCAAGGTTCTAATGCCCTTTAATCCACGCTTCCACTCCTTCAGCAAGGATATTGGATGGTGGTGGTTGTTGTGTGCTCATTATTATCAGAAAAGTTAACTGCAGAAAATAACTAGATTAATTAGTAAATATATCAAGTAATTAACCAAAATGATTATAGTCTTTTAATCAAATTGGTCCTCCCACTAACTTGGCGAATCCTACACTTTCAAAGTAGGAAACAGAAATCTTAGTTGTATGGATTTCTTGTGGGTGATTGAATTCTTATAGTTTTATTGATCATCCTCAGGCACATCCATTATTGGAATTACAATAAACTATAAGTGAATAACTCCTTGCCCATCACATCTCATGTGAGATTCAATCATTTATTTAGCCCCTAATGCTCAAAATCTCAGGCACATCCATTATTGATTTATCTTGCATTAGTTAAGTTGATTCCATCGAGCCAGTAACCATGCAAATAATTTTAATATCCTCAGGCACATCCATTATTGGCCACCAACTATTTACATATTTACAACATCTTATGCTTAACAATTATTCTTAAGAAAATCTCTTAAATTAATGTATTATTCCCAAGCATATATAGCTAATAATGCAAGTATTTAAAATTTTTTAAAATAATTGCCTCAATGGAGGGCCATGATATAATTACCATAATTATACCATTACCAACTTAATCATTTGCTTGGAAGATTTTGTGGTTGGCCTAATTACCATTATGCTCTCACTTTGCACATTATCCAATTGGCATGCATATACCATATACTTAAATACATTCATACACATCTCATGCATACATGGATAAACAAATAATATGGTATGATTATGGACTTTCTAAGGGATTCAATTCTGAGCCACCAAGAATTGAATCAGGGCATTCCTAGGTGTATTTCATTCATTCATTTTACAAGAGTTGCTGAAAGAGTATATAATCAACTATTGATCTTGATTTCCTCCCACTGGTCCCACCAATGCTCTTTACCTCCTTGTTCTTCTTGCAATCCAATTATATTGTAATCCTTGGCATACCAAGACAAGTTTACAAGAATATAGACTTTAAAGTCCTCAAATAAATGAAATTATAACCTAAATTATTACAACATTTATAATACATGTCACTAAAATAAAATTAATTATTTTATATCCCAAAGAAAAATAAAAGAAATAAATCCAATCACATTGGTCTTTTATTGTCCATGATCATCCATCATGCATATTAAAATTTAACAATTAAATAAAAAATACAAGCTAAAAATTAAATTGAATATCACATATTTAACAAAAATTAAATTTGAATCTCATTCAAATAATATTAAATTTAGAAACTTTTTTCCAAATTTAATACCTTGAAAATATTTTTTCAAATATTAATTGTGTAATTAAAATTCCTAATTAAATAGTTTAATTAGGTATGGGCTTAATTATGGGCCTTAAGATATACAACAATTGCATAATGGGCCCAAAAACCAAGCCCAAAAACCAACATGCCCCTGGGGCGTGTATCTCATCCATCACGCCCTCTTGAGCACCCAAACTAGCTTCAAATCAATCCAAATTTGATCCAATCACACAATTAAGCCTCATAAACAATCTTAATGGCAAATATAGTGGCTCTAATACCAATTGAAGGAGTGGAAGCATGGATTAAAGGGCATTAGAACCTTGAATTTCAAAATTATTTCTAAGGTTACATGCACCATACCAAGTGTCTTATGATCCTAATCAATTTCCAATGCCCAATTGCATACCAAAACATATTTTAGCATGCATTAAAATTTCATTTGCCATTAAAGATTATGAATTAACATTTAATTCAATTAAACCCTAACTAAAAGAGGGATTTTTAGGTACTAACCTCTTGATGCACAATTGATGCAATCCCAACTCCTGGGATGTACTTAGGACCCGAAATGTTGTTCCTCTAGTTTGTCCACCATAAGCACACACTAAAGTTGTAATGACAGCTCCTAGATTGGCTTCTCAAGCCTTGTCAACCAATTTTGAGATGGGGTTTATACTTTGTGAAGGTTGTATGAATGTATTGGGAGTTAGAAACACTTTCTAATAATTTTAATTCAAGAGGAAATCAAAGTTTTTTTTCCCTTGAATCAATTGAGAAATTGAAGAGGAGAAGGAGACACCAAAAGTGACGGCAACTTGAGAGAAAAAGAGAGGAGTAATTTTTTCTTTATTACTTTTCTTTATATACTTAGGTCAAACCCTCACTAACTCCCTTGCTACATGTCATCATAAGATCCCATCTTGTTATTGTTTGAATTAATCCTATGAAGCCAAGTGTCAAGCTCCATTTAAATCATGACATGTGGTCTTCCATCATAGGAAGACAAGTGGCAAGATCATATGGTGCCATGTGTCACCATCTCATGGTGCCACATGTCACCATGTGAAAAGACCAATTTGCCCTTACTTTTTAATTTGAGTTCTCAACTCAAAATTATAATTTCTCCTCTTTAAATCAATTTGTATCAAATATTAATTAATTAATTAATTAATCTCCATTAATTAATTTCTCATAATTAAATTCATATTTAATCAAATTAAATACAAATTTAATTTATACTATACATCCAATAACCTAGATTTGGTTTTAAGTCATGCTACGGACTTTGCAACCTTATTGCAAACCAAACCTCTTTAATTAATTAATTAAACTCTTTAATTCGTCAATTAAATCACATTTTAAATGGTGATTAGCTTGTGTAGATGTGTGACTTACTGGGCTCATAGAAATATGACCAAAACTTCAATTAGAAAATAATTGTTCTCTCATGGGTTAATGGATTGAATGTACAGGATAGGCTAAAGATTTTAATTACTTATTTATGAAAAATCTATCTTTTAAGTGGAATAAAACTAATTAAACCAATTCATAAATATTAGTTTGTCACATTAAACTTGCAAAGCTAGGAGAAAATTCTTGGAATATGAACAAACGTTTGTATATATCACTAACCCTAGAATAGATTTCTTTGATCTATCGAGACAAAATCCTAGTATGCACTTGAGAAAGAGATTATTTTTTTTGTTATTAACCTCATTAAAGCCTTAGCCACCCTTATATGTTCTTTGTTATTAACCTCATTAAAGCCTTAATCACCATCTAAATTGTCCTTTGTGGCCAATTTGAGCCTATACTTTACCCTTATATGTTCTTCGCTAACTCGCAATGTTAACCTAGCCCTTAGGCCAAACACCTATCCTAACCCTATGAGAAGAGTCAAAATGTAAAGTGAAAAGCACATTAGGTATGAAGTAAGATGAGGGAAGGAGTGAATATAGATCTGGCACAAGTATGCTATAAAAAAAAGAAAAAGAAAAAGAAAAAGAAAAAGAAAAATGCACTTCTAAACTATTAAAAAGAATGAATTTGGGAGTAGGCACCAAAATGGGACAAAAAGCATAAACAAAAGTCAATTTAAATGCACAAGTCCCCATTAAAACATAAAAGGGAAGCATACTTAGCATTAAGCATCAAAATTGTAAAAAGGCTTATTTCTCCATGTGCAAAGAGGAAAGTCAAGATTTTATGTGTATTGATCTTTTGCAAGATGTTTCTTCTCATGTTTTGCATTCCTTAAGTCCTTTTTCATTGGCAGCCACATTTATCACCCTCTAATTGTGACACCCCTTACCCGATCTATAGTGTAGCCGAGCAAGGAATACCACACTCTATGTTGGAGCACCTTATCTCATCTTATTTTATTCCATTTTAATTTTATTGCCATTTTAATTATTTATTCCATTTATTTCTAGTGGAGAAACTAACAGAGTTTCCCCTGTTTTATTAACAATTGACGTATTATACTATTCTCCTGTTAACAAATGTTTCATATCAATTAATATACTTTCATCTTCATCTTAAATTCAATTCATGTAACCATTTCCATACATATCCATTCATACTCAATTCAGATATGAAATGCTTAAATTTCATTAATTTACATCATACACAAATTAATTACACAATCTTATAATTTACATCATAACTTCAAACTTATTTACAATGAACAAAAACAAAATACTCAATATGGCGCATATGGCCCTACCAAAATGCACTGCAATGAGGAGGTGACACCACCCGACACTGATGCAGATCTGATCCAAATTATCCCAGTCAGATGTCTACTGGGCTTTATCTTTATCTCCAGTACCTCCGCGAGGAAAAATCTACACGCTAAGCATAAAGCTTAGTGGTGCAATAATAATATGAAAATATAATAAATAAAAATAACAATAATGAGTTCGTGTGTAACTTCATAGGATATGCATTTTTTTTTTACTAACATTTGACTTATACTTATTTTGTTGATTGTTTCATTAATTTATTTATTTCTTAATTTTTAACATTTAATTTCAATGCCCAATTAATTTATGACAGGCTGATTGGACTAGATAAGCGGGTAAACTAGTACTAGACACATCTGTGACTCAGGCTGTCATACCGTGGGACACATAATGTAAACCCAAAATGCAACAGAATAGCTAAAAAGCCATAATATCAATCGAGCATAAAGCCATACTGATAAGTGCATAATTAATATTTTTACTCCCATCACATTTAGTGTTTCTAGTGTATTTTTATGCCTAATTCAATTGATTAAAGTATAATTATCAATTAGGAATATTTTTAGAGAGTTGTTGGAATAATTGTGTTAAATTGAGAAATTTTCAACATTTGCATTAATTTGACCTTTGCTGTATTTTTCAGGTGTTTCTAAAGTTGTTGGTCTCCAAATCCAATGTTGTTTAATTCTTTGAAAAGCTAAGTCAGAGCACTATAAATGACAAAGAGGGACCAAAGCCCAAATCAGTATCTAAGGTTGTCAAAAATAGTTATGAATCTATTACAAAAGCCCACACTTGACGTGTCGTGACCATTTTTGGGATTTATTTTATATCTAGAGCTCTAGATGTCTAAACGAAGCAAACCCATGCCCAATTGAACCTTAAGAACTGTTAGTAGTATGCCATAGAGCATATCATTTAATATGTATCTTGTACATATTTTTATTAATAAAAGGCTTTTTCATTTTTCCGTTTACATAATATATTTATGTGTAGTAGAAAAGGTCCATTGATATTTTGTTAGAAATATTATTCTTAAGTTGTTAAGAATATGAGTGACATTATTTCTAGCACAAAGTATCATAAAGAGGTTCACAATCGAGGATACTTCATAATAAGGAAATGACTTATCCAGAAAGATTGTATTCATATTTGTTCCCAAGTTATTTATATGAGATATAAATAAGATGGAATGGTGAGTCTCATGCCATATGAAAAACATGATAGGTACTTATAAATGATAAGTAGGCCGAACCAGTGACACTTATGACAAGCACATAGAGTTTACTCTTGTCAATATTTTTTCATAAATCATATCAGTGCATATAATCTTTAGACCTGAGATAGCACAGTTATCTTGTATATAGGTGGTTTGAGTTTGATACTGCTTTCATACTTGTACTATGTATGGTTATATGGGCATGTGTTGGCTTCTACTAGTTATATATAGAGGTAGGTGTTAATCAAGATGGAATCTGTTCCTCTAAGTAAATAGAGATAAAATCCTATTTCATTTAATTGTTCTTGATGTTTCAAGTTCCTGGCCAGGACAGATAGATTTAATCAGAAAAGAGTTTCTAATGAGAAAATCTTTTTAATCAAGAACTGGAATTAAAAGAGAACATAATATTCATAGCAAATGGAGTTTGACATAAACCATGACTTCAGCTTGAGTTGGGATTTTGTAACAGAGAGATTCTAGTGCAAGGTAACATATGATTATAGGTTCATTTAAGGTAAACCTTATTACTAATTGGGTAGCCATGGCATGCTATGCTAGGTGTTAACCATGGTCTATGAGGTGCATAAAATGATTTAGAGAAATCATTTATGGTAAGAAAGAGTTTTGATGATATTAAGAGTTGATATCATGCCTCATTGCCAATTAGTGATGAGCTTAGTAAGTCACACACATACACAAGTTATCACCTAATTAAATATGATTTAATTAATTAATTAAAGAGTTTAATTGATTAATTAAATAGGTTTGGTTTTCAATTAGATTGCAAAGTCCCTAGCATGACTTGAAACCAAATCTGGATTATTGGATGTACAGTATAAGTTAAATTTATATTTAAAGTGTTTAAATACGAATTTAATTAATGAGAAATTAATTAAGAAAGATTAATTAATTAATTTATATTTGATATAAATTGATTAGAAGAAGAGAAATAATTATTTTGGGTTGAGAACTCAAAATTAAGACACAGGGGCATTTTGGTCATTTCGCAGGGTGACATGTGGCACCATGAGATGGTGACACATGGCATTACACATAAGCTTGCCAAATGTCTTTTAATCATATAAGATGATTAAAATCAAGATTAAATATAGGTTTGACAATTGGCACAATGTGATTGGGTCAATTAAACCTAGAACCAATCAAAGGGTGACATGTGGCAAGGGTTTAATGTGTTAACCTAGCTATTTAAGTATTGTTATGAAAAAAATAAAACACAAGCAGCAGCCACTCCCTTGGTGCCGCCACCTAGAAGCTCTCATTCTTCTCTTTTTCTTCTTCTTTAATCAATCCAAGAGATTAGCAAATAATCTCTTGAATTAAGAACACCAGAAATTGCTTCTAGTGTCTTGTTTACATCCTTAATCTCTTAAAAGGCAGAACTTGATTTTCTAAATAATAGAAAAAGCTTTAGAAGCTGTTCAAGGGCTGCCATAAGTGTTCTTGGTATGGACAAGCTAGAGGGACAACATTTGGTGTCCTGAAGACGAATCTCAAAGGCGCAAATGCACTGCAGTGCATCAAGAGGTTAGTGTGTTTGTTCTTGATTTAATCTAGGGTTCTAAAATTAATCTGATTAATTTTAAAATCTTAAATGGCAAATATAGATCCAAAAACATATTAAAAGAGTTTTAATGTGTTGTTTATCATTGAAATCAAATAGATAAAAATAAATCTTGCATGATGCATGTGACCCTAGGTGAAAATTTTTGAATTTAATGGTATAAACTTGTATTTTTTACGCTTCCGTTCTTTCAATTGGTATCAGAGCCACTATATTGCTATTTAGATTGTTGATTATATGATTTATTTGTGTGTTTTGATCATGAGATGATTGATCCATTGATGGTTGGATCAAAAGGTATGGCGGCATGCTTGATCTTCCATCTTTGGTGCGCACTCTTTGGGTATCCCATGTGCGCATGATTTGATTCTTGATTTTGCAATTGTTGTATGATCTAAAAAAATCATCCTATGTCTAATTAAATTGTTTAATTAGAATTTTACTCACACAATTAAATTTTGATTCAAATTAGAATTTTAAAAATTATTTGAATGTGATTAAAATTTGAATTTTAAAAGTTGTTTGAATGTGATTCAAATCTGAATTTTTAAAGTTATTTGAATCATATTCAAATCTGAATTTTTAAAGTTGATTGAATAATATTCAGATCTGATTCTTTAAAAAATGTTTGAATGTGATTCAAATCTGATTTTTTAAGAAATGTTTGAATGTGATTCAAATCTGAATTTTTAAGATTGTTTGAATGTGATTCAAATCTGAATTTTTAAATTTGTTTGAATGAGATTCAAATATGAATTTCAAAATTTATTTGAATCATATTCAAATCTAGATTTTTAAGTTGAATATGAGATATTCAATTTAATTTAAGCATGTATGTTTTATTTAATTGTTAAATAGTGATATGTATGATGGATGATCATGGACTATAAAAGATCAATGTGATTGGATTTATTTCTTTTATGTTTCTTTGGGATTGTAAATTAGTTAATTTATTTTAATTTATTTTGGGCATGTATTATTAAGTTTGTAATAATTTTTTGGATTGTAATTTCATTTATTTAAGTTCTTATAAATTCGCCTTGGTATGCCAAGGATTACTATGTAATATTGGATTGTAAGAAGTTCAAGGAGATCAAGAGCATTAGTGGGACCAGTGGGAGGAATTCAATATCAAGTGTTGATTATGTACTCCTTCAGCAACTCTTGTAAATGAATGAATAAAATGCACCTAGGAATGCCCTGATTCAATTCTTGGTGGCTCAAAATTGAATCCCTTAGAAAGTCCATGATCATACCATATTTATTTATTGTCCATGAATGCATGAGATGTATGTGAATGTATGCAGTATATGATATATGCATGCTAAATAGATAATGTGCAAAGTGAGACCTTAATAGTAATTAGGATGACTATAAAATCTTCCAAAGAAATGATTAAGTTGGATATGCTATAATTAAAGTAATTATAACATGGGCCTTCATTGGGGCAATTATTTTAAGAAATTTTAAATAGTTGCATAAGATGCAATTAATTTAAGAGATTGTCTTAAGAATAATTGTTAAGCATGAGATGTTGTAAATATGTAAATGGTTTGGTGCCCAATATTGGATGTACCTGAGGACATTAAAATTATTTGCATAATTACTGGCTCAATGGGATCAACTTAACTAATGCAAGATAAGTCAATAATGGATGTACCTGAGATTTTGAGCATTAGGGGCTAAGTAAAGGATTGAACCTCACATGAGATGTGATGAGCAAGGAGTTGCTTACTTATAGTTTATTGTAATTCCAATAATGGATGTAATTGAGGATGATCAATAGAATTATAAGAATTCAATCACCCACTAGAAATCCAACTAACTAGGATTTCCGTTTTCTACTTTAGAAGTGTAGGATTCGCTAAGTTAGTGGGAGGACCAATTTGATTAAAAGACCATAATCATTTTGGTTAATTACATGATAAATTTACTAATTAATCTGGTTATTTTCTGCAGTTAATTTTCTGATAAAAATGAGCACAGAACAACCACCACCATCCAATATCCTTGTAAGCATACTTGATCGCAATAGGTTGACAGGACCTAATCTCTCTGATTGGCTAAGAAATTTGAAACTTGTCCTGAACCTTGAACATATAGGATATGTTTTAGATTCAAATGTTCCTGGTCTCTTACCTCCAGAGGCCACTCAAGAGGAACATGAAACTTTGGACAAGTGGAAGGAGCATGATATGAGAGCTAGTGTTACAAGATTGCTTCCATGAGTAATGAGTTACAGAAGCAGCATGAGAACATGCAGAGTGCTAGTGAGATCCTCCTTCACCTACAAGAGTTGTATGGTGAGCACAACAGGAATGCTAGGTATGAGATATCTAGGCAGCTGTTCCGCATGAGGATGTCTGAGGGACAGAATGTTGGGGATCATGTCCACAAGATGATTCGGTTGATTGAGCAGTTGGAACATCTTAACTTCAACATGGATTTCCAGTTACAGACGGATTTGATCTTTTAGTCCCTTCCTGAGTCTTTTGGGAATTGTGTGATAAATTTCCATATGACTCAACAGGAATGCACCTTAGCTGGTTTACTCAACATGCTGGTTATTGCCCAAAAGAATATGCCGGGCAATAAAGTAAAAGAGGTAGCTTTGATTGCATCTTCTTCTACTGGAAAGTCCAACAAGAAGAAGGGCAATAAGAAAAAGAAACCTCAGATTCCTGGTCCTTCTAAGAAAATAGCTAAAAAGAAAGGGAAGACTAAAGCTGAAGAAGGCAAAGGAAATTGTTTCCACTGCCAGAAAGATGGGCACTGGAAAAGGAACTGCCTAGAGTATCTTGCTTCTCTGAAGGACAAGAAGGATACACCTTCAGAAGGTATGTCCATATCTTGTTATTTAGATTCTGATGATACTAATAGTTCATCTATAGCTTGGGTTTTAGATACTGATGCCAGTTCTCACAATTCTAATGATATGCAGGAACTAGCAAGTAGTAGCAGCTTGCGTTCTCAAGATGTTAGAGTCCGGATTGGCAATGGCTCAACTGTTAAAGCTTTAGCCATAGGATCTAAATTTTTTTACATGTTTGGACATGTTTTGTGTTTGGATAATATTTTACATGTACCTGATGCTTTTAAGAACATCATTTCTATATCTAGTTTGACTAGAAATGGTTATGAATTTCAGTTCACAGATGATGTTTGCAATATTTATTTTGGAAATAAATATGTTGGTTCAGGTTATATGAATGATGGTCTTTATTATTTGGATAATAATGACAAACACAAATTGAATGCAAGTGATCTAAAAGAATGCAATGCCATGGTGAAAACCAACTCAAGTTCAAAATATATTTGGCACTTAAGGTTATGTCATGTTGCAAAAGATAGGATTGCAAAATTGGAGAAAATGGGGATTTTATCCTCATTGGGCTCTGAGCCTACTCCAACTTGTGAATCTTGCCTTTAGGACAAAATGACTAGATCACCCTTTGTTGGACAAGGGCTAAGGGCTGAAAATATTTTGGGGCTAATACATAGTGATGTATGTGGTCTATTTAAGGAAATGGCTAGAGGTATTTTTCATTACTTTATTACCTTTACTAATGATAAATCAAGGTTTGGGTATTTGTATTTGATGAAATACAAACATGAATCTTTTGAAAAGTTCAAAGAATTTAAATCTGAAGTAGAAAATCAAACAGGAAATAGTATTAAAGCTCTTCGATCAGATCGTGGAGGTGAATATTTGAGTACTGAATTTGATGAATACTTGAGAGAGCATGGCATTGTTTCCCAGCTGACTCCTCCAGGAACGCCACAGCTGAATGGTGTATCTGAAAGGAGAAATCGTATCCTATTGGATATGGTACGTAGTATGATGAGCTATACAGATATGCCAATCTCTTTTTGGGGATTTGCATTAGAATCAGCTTTGTATATTCTGAATAGGATTCCATCAAAATCAGTTTCTTCCACACCTTATGAGATATGGCATGGAAGAAAACCAAGTCTTAAGCATGTTAAGATTTGGGGTTGTCCAGCTTATATCAAAAAGCTGAACACTGATAAATTGGAAACCGGATCAGAAAAGGGTCGATTTGTTGGATATCCAAAAGATAGTTTTGGATTTTATTTTTATTTGCCTACATCACAAAAGGTTGTGGTGAGTAGTGATGCCACATTTCTTGATCAATAGTTTTTTTAAGAAGGAGGCAAAGGAAGGCAAAGAGAGTTGGAATTAGAGAATTCTGATCAATCAACAGATCAGATGGATATAGATCCATCTAGTCAACCTATACCTGTTGATGAAACATCTATAGCTGTTCCTCACCCACCAGGGTATCTCACCCACCAGTGAGATATGGTTTCCTTCATGAAGAAGAACAAGAGTTGTCTACTCATGAAGAAGTAGATCATGGAGATGATCCACTCACCTATGAAGAAGCTATATCAGATATAGACTCTTCAAAATGGATTGATGCTATGAAATCCGAGATTGATTCCATGTATAAGAATCAAGTTTGGGATCTTGTTGACCCACCTGAAGATATTGTACCTATAGGGAACAAATGGGTTTTCAAGAAGAAAATTGATTCTAATGGAAAGGTAGAGACCTATAAGGCAAGGCTAGTAGCGAAAGGGTTTCGCCAAAGACAAGGAATCGACTATGAGGAGACTTTCTCACCTATTGCCATGCTTAAATCAATTAGGATTCTATTAGCAATAGCTGCATACTATGATTATGAGATTTGGCAAATGGATGTAAAAACAGCTTTTCTCAATGGATACATTGAAGAAAACATTTTCATGGAACAACCTAGGGGTTTTGAATCCCAAGATGGTTCTAAGGTATGCAAGCTAAAGTGATCCATTTATGGGTTGAAACAAGCTTCGAGGAGTTGGAACATCCGTTTTGATGAAGCCATTAAATCCTTTGGTTTTATCAAAAATGAGGATGAGCCATGTGGATAGAAGAAGGTTAGTGACAGTGCTATCACTTTCCTTGTCTTATATGTGAATGACATACTGTTGATGGGTAATGACACAGGTATGTTGACAACTATAAAGGTATAGTTGTCAAATACATTCTCCATGAAAGACTTAGGGGAGGCAACCTATATTCTTGGGATTTGCATCTATAGAGATAGAGCGAAAAGAATAATTGGTTTATCCCAAAGTCTATACTTGGAAAAGGTGTTAAAGAGGTTTAACATGCTTGATTCCAAGAAAGGATTGTTACCAGTGAGACATGGTATCCATCTTTCTAAAGAGATGTCTCCAAAGACACCTGAAGAAAGAGATAAAATGGCCAGGATTCCATATGCTTCGGCTATTGGAAGTTTAATGTATGCAATGTTGTGTACTAGGCCGGATATCGCATATGCTGTTAGTTTGACTAGTAGGTATCAATCCAATCTAGGTTTGGAACACTAGATAGCTGTAAAGAATATCCTTAAGCAATTGGATGGTTATACTGATTCTGATTTCCAATCAGATATCGATGATAGAAAGTTTACATCTGGATATGTGTTCATTTGTAATGGAGGTGCAGTCAGTTGGAAGAGTTCTAAACAAAGCACGACTGCAGATTCCACTATAGAGGCTGAGTATATTGCTGCATCAGATGCTGCAAAGGAAGCTGTTTGGATAAAGAAGCTTGTGACAGAACTTGCAAGAGTTCCTTCCATTGAGTCAGCAGTTCTACTACACTGTGATAATAATGGAGCAGTCATACAGGCTAAGGAACCCAGGTCTCACAAAAAATCCAAACACATAGAAAGGCACTACCACATTATCAGAGAAATAGTTGGGCGAGGCGATGTAGCCATGCAAAAAATAGCATAAGCTGAAAATCCAGCTAATCCATTCACTAAGCCTATGTCACAGACTCAGCTAGACTAACATCTTGAGAAGATAGGTCTAAGATATTTTAATGAATGGCTCTAGTGCTAGTGGGAGATTATTAGTAGTATGCCCTAGAGCATATCATTTAGTATGTATCTTATACATATTTTTATTAATAAAAGGCTTTTCCACTTTTCCGTTTACATAATATATTTATGTGTAATAGAAAAGGTCCATTGATATTTTGTTAGAAATATTATTCTTAAGTTGTTAAGAATATGAGTGACATTATTTCTAGCACAAAGTATCATAAAGAGGTTCACAATCGAGGATACTTCATAATAAGGACATGACTTATCCAGAAAGATTGTATTCATGTTTGTTCCCAAGTTATTTATATGAGATATAAATAAGATGGAATAGTGAGTCTCATGCCATATGACAAACATGATAGGTACTTATTAATGATAAGTAGGCCGAACCAGTAACACTTATGACAAGCACATGGAGTTTACTCTTGTCAATATTTTGTCATAAATCATATCAGTGCATATAGTCTTTAGACCTGAGATAGCACAGTTATCTTGTATATAGATAGTTTGAGTTTGATACTGCTTTCATAATTGTACTGTGTATGGGTATATGGGCATGTGTTGGCTCCTACTAGTTATATATGGAGGTAGGTGTTGATCAAGATGGAATCTGTTCCTCTAAGTAAATAAAGATAAAATCCTATGTTCATTTAATTGTTCTTGATGTTTCAAGTTCCTGGCCAGGATAGATAGATTTAATCAGAAAAGAGTTTCTGATGAGAAAATCTTTTTAATCAAGAACTGGAATTAAAAGAGAACATAATATTCATAGCAAATGGAGTTTGACATAAACCATGACTCCAGCTTGAGTTGGGATTTTGTAACAGAGAGATTCTAGGGCATGGTAACATATGATTATAGTTTCATTTAAGGTAAACCTTATTACTAATTGGGTAGCCATGGCATGCTATGCTAGGTGTTAACCATGGTCTATGAGGTGCATAAAATGATTTAGAGAAATCATTTATGGTAAGAAAGAGTTCTGATGATATTAAGAGTTGATATCATGTCTCATTGCCAATTAGTGATGAGCTTAGTAAGTCACACACATACATAAGTTATCACCTAATTAAATATGATTTAATTAATGAATTAATTAAAGAGTTTAATTGATTAATTAAATAGGTTTGGTTTTCAATTAGATTGCAAAGTCCCTAGCATGATTTGAAACTAAATCTGAATTATTGGATGTACGATATAAGTTAAATTTATATTTAAAGTGTTTAAATATGAATTTAATTAATGAGAAATTAATTAATAAAGATTAATTAATTAATTTATATTTGATATAAATTGATTAAAAGAAGAGAAATAATTATTTTGGGTTGAGAACTCAAAATTAAGACACAGGGGCATTTTGGTCATTTCGCAGGGTGACATGTGGCACCATGAGATGGTGACACATGGCATTACACATAAGCTTGCCAAATGTCTTTTAATCATATAAGATGATTAAAATCAAGATTAAATATAGGTTTGACACTTGGCACAATTTGATTGGGTCAATTAAACCTAGAACCAATCAAAGGGTGAGATGTGGCAAGGGTTTAATGTGTTAACCTAGCTATTTAAGTGTTGTTATGAAAAAATTAAAACACAAGCTTGGTGTCGCCACCTAGAAGCTCTCATTCTTCTCTTCTTCTTCTTCTTTAATCAATCCAAGAGATTAGCGAACAATCTCTTGAATTAAGAACACCAGAAATTGTTTCTAGTGTCCTGTTTACATCCTTAATCTCTTAAAAGGCAGAACTTGATTTTCTAAATAATAGAAAAAGCTTTAGAAGCTGTTCAAGGGCTGCCATAGGTGTTCTTGGTGTGGATAAGCTAGAGGGACCACATTTAGTGTCCTGAAGACGAATCTCAAAGGCGCAAATACACTGAAGTGCATCAAGAGGTTAATGTGTTTGTTCTTGATTTAATCTAGGGTTCTAAAATTAATCTGATTAATTTTAAAATCTTAAATGGCAAATACAGATCCAAAAACATATTAAAAGAGTTTTAATATATTGTTTATCATTGAAATCAAATAGATAAAAATAAATCTTGCATGATGCATGTGACCCTAGGTGAAAATTTTTGAATTCAATGGTATAAACTTGTGTTTTTCACGCTTCCGTTCTTTCAAGAATCGCCTTTATAATTTCTATGGAAGGCTAAAGATAATACTACATCGTTCTGGTGGTTAAAAATGGCAATGAAGTCAAATTTATGGGCTGGATTATCTGTCAAAACTAGTTTCCATTTTTGGCCCATAACTTGGGCTGTAGACCTCCGATTGAGCAAATGAGTACTCGTTAGAAAGCTAAGAAGTAGGCCTACAACTTTCCTGAAGAAGTTAGAGACAGAATGAGAAGGAAAGTGGCTAAAAATTGGCCATGACTACAGAATAGAGAATCTGTCTTTTTGAATTTTAAAAATTTTCCAAGTTTGGTTCTTATCTGTGGACTAGGTTTTTTATTATAAAGATCATCTTTGGTAGCAGGAGAGACACACCTTCAATACCTTCAATACCTTCAACACCTTCAACACCTTCAAGACCTTCATTCTCCATTCACGTTCATAGTTTTAGATTTCTTCATTTTACATTTTTTTTGTAAGCCATGAACATGAGCTGCTAAGTTTCTAATTTCAGTTCAAGGGATTCTAGTTCTTATGCATGATTTGTGAGACCAGGTTCTTAATTTAAATAATGCCTTTTTGAATATCTATTATTTCTCGATTTCATTATTTCTAATCTATTGAATGATTTTCTAAAAAGGCCTATTAGTTAATTATTTGATGTGATTAATTGCTAGTTCATCTTCATAACCGTAATTGTTATGTAAGATTGAATGTGAGTAACCATTGGGTTTTATTGATTATGATCCAAGTTTTCGATAATAACCTAAGGAAACAATAGGGTGAATTAAATGATTTATGCTTTATAAATCGTTGTTCAAGCTTAACTACTTCTTGTTCTTAAAGCAGTTATTAAATTGATGAGGATTGCTTAATACTAATTCAGTTAATAATTAGAGTCAACAAGAGTGCTGGGCTCGAATAGACGATTATAAGGAAGTTAGGGGTTTTACCTCGCGGATTGGTAAATCTACGTTAAGTATTCAATAAGAGATAATTATATTTCTTTTGACTATGATTGAGTCATGCATTGGAATGCAAATTACCTTGGAATGAAGTTTGCTTAAATTGAGAGTTTTATACCTAAATTTAGTTCTTTAATTCTAGACTTGATTTCTTCTGATTTAGTGTTACAACACCCCCCCTCCCCCACTTTTGTTTTTTTTTTTTTTCTGTTACACACGTGCACGAAATTTAGTAACTCATTCTCTAGGGTTTGACTTGGATTACCACTTATTGCATTCATTCAGAAAATATTTCATTACTAGTAATTTCAGTTAATTTTTAGTGGAATCAGCAACCATCTAAATTTTAGCGCCGTTGCCGGGGATTGAAAGTTTATTGGATTTTGTGTTTTTAGTGTTAGGATATTCTATTATTACCTTTATTTGTGAAGTGTTGCTGTTTTCAGGTTTTCAGTAAAAAATTATGGTGTTACTATTCATCGACAGAATTTTGGTTGAATTAAGAGGGCGTTCTATACTTGTTTTGAAGGAAACGACGTTCTGAACAAAACCAATCAATCCACGAGATTTTTTGGCCCCACCCTCTTGAGGCCAAATTCCATCGTTTTCTAGGGTTTTGAGGCATTTTTCTGTTTTTTAGTTTGTTTTTTTTTTGTTTATGACAAGAACTTCTCAATCTGGTGAGTTGCTATTTGATCCAGAAGTAGAAAAAATAGCTAAATAGTTGAGAAAATTGGCTAAGCAAGCTAAGCAGATCCCGAGTACATCTGAAGGAGTCCAATCTCCAAGGGAATTAAGTTCAGATTCAGATTCCGAAAATGAAACCATGGCTGCTAGGACTTTGAAAGAGTTGGCTACCCCTGATCTAAACCAACAACCTTTGTGTATTCAATTCCCTGCTTTAAATGTTGCTTTTGAGTTAAAGTCTGGACTAATCCATTTGTTGCCTAAGTTTCATCGTCTTTCAAGTAAGGATCCACATGAGCATTTAAAGAAATTTCATGTTGTGTGTTCCAGCATGAAACCTCAAGGAGTTTCAGAGGACCAGATTAAGCTTCGAGCTTTCCCTTTCTCCCTAGAAGGCACAACTAAGGATTGGTTGTATTACCTTCCTTTTGGATCTATCAACTCATGGAATGAAATGAAGCGGATATTTTTTGAGAAGTATTTTCGTGCTTCCCATGCTGCTAATATAAGAAAAGAAATTTATGGCATCCGATAGTACAATAGAGAGTTTGTATGAGTATTGGGAGCGATTTAAGAAGCTGTGTGCAAGTTGTCCCCATCATCAAATAAGTGAGCAGCTTTTGATTCAGTATTTCTATGAGGGACTTCTACCAATGGACCACAGTATGATAGATGCTTCTAGTGGAGGAGCTTTGGTTGACAAGATACCAGAAGAAGCAAGGAGGCTGATTGCTAACAGAGTAGCAAATCTCAGCAGTTTGGAATGAGAATGGATCACACGCCTAAGAAGGTTAATGAGGTAAATACATCTAACCTTGAGAAACAGATTTCTGATTTAACTTCTTTGGTGAGACAATTGGCTATAGGGAACATACAAACAGTTAAGGTATGTGGAATTTGTTCGGGTTCGGGTCATGCTACTGACATGTGTCCTACATTACAAGAGGATGAATCAATGCAACATTTTAATGCAGTAGGAAATTATGGTCAACCACAATGCAGGTATGACCCCTTTTCTAATATTTATAATTCGAGATGGTGAGATCATCCCAATTTGAGTTATGGGAATCAACCAGTACAAAATTGATATCAGTAACAGAGACCACAAGTGAATCAATCACCTCTGCCTCCCTCAAATCAAGGTATGTCACTCGATGAAATTGTTAAGGCTTTGGCAAGCAATACACAACTGTTTCAACAGGAGACTAGAAATAGCATTCAAAACATAGAGAAGCAGATTGGTCAGTTAGCTTCACCTGTGAGTAAGCTTAAAGCTCAAGGTTCTGGAAAGCTTCCATCACAAATAATTATGAATCCCAGAGAAAATGCAAGTGCTATAGTATTGCGGAGTGGGAAAAAAGTTGATAATCAAACTCTACATGAGTCGATGAAAAAGAAAAAGCAAGGAGCAAAAGAGTCTGAAGTTCCTGAAGTTGAGGTAAATATTGAACTTGAACTGAATAAGGCTAATAATTATGTTCTCCCTCTATTCCCTAGCAGGTTGGCGAAGACTAAGAAAGAAGAACAAGAGAGAGATTTTAGAGACTTTCACAAAGGTAGAGGTTAATACACCTTTACTTGATGCGATCAAATAAGTCCCCAGGTATATATAATTTCTTAAGGAATTATGCACTACAAGGCGCAAGTTGAGGAATAATGAGAAGATCAGTATTGGGGAAAATGTATCAGCATTAATTCAGTGGAAATTACCCCCTAAGTGTAAGGATCCAAGTTTATTTTCTATTCCCTATAAAATAGGTGATTCTAGATTTGAATGTGCAATGGCAGATTTAGGAGCATCTATTAATGTAATGTCATATTCAGTTTTTCAAACTTTAAATTTGGGTCTATTGAAAGAAACCAGTGTCATTATTCAGTTAGCTGATCATTCTAATGCTTACCCATTGGGAGTAGTTGAGGATGTTTTGGTGCAGGTTAGAGAGTTATTTTTTCCTACAGATTTCTACATTTTGGATATGGAGGATAGTGCTCCCTCATCAAACTTAGCTTTGATTTTGTTTGGAAGACCTTCCCTAAAAACTGCCAAGACAAAAATTGATGTGGATGATGGTACCTTAACTATGGAGTTTGATGGAGAGACTATCAAATTTAATATCTTTGATGCCATGAAGTATCCTGCTGATGATCATTCTGTCTTTTCTATTGATGTTGTTGATACATTTATGCAGGATGTTTTTGAGTTAAGCATGGAGGATGAGTTGGAAAGAAAATTACTATTGCATGAATTAGAGGAAATTTGACTTGAGGCTTATGAGAATTCTAGGATCTATAAAGAAAAAACCAAGGCATTCCATGACAAACTAATTCTAAGGAAGCAGTTTGTGATTGGCAAAAGGTTTTGTTATATAATTCCATATTGAAGCTGATGCCTGGTAAGTTGCGTTCTCGTTGGATTGGCCCCTTTATTGTTACTAATGTGTTTCCTTATGGTGTAGTTGAAATTCAAAGTTTAAGAACTAACAAGGTGTTCAAGGTTAATGGTCATAGACTCAAGCCATTTTATGAGTGGTTTCAGGAGCATTCATTGGAGGAGCTCAAATTGAGTAATCCAATTTATTTAGATTAAGGAGCTTTGCCATGTCGAGCTAATGACATTAAACAAAGGCGCTACTTGGGAGGCAGCCCATGGGTGGCTTGTTAGCCACAATTAGATTTGTTTTCTTTCCCTTATCTTATTTTATTTTCTAAGATTTTTTTTTCTTCTTTTCTTTTGCATTTGGGCTTTACACTGGGGACAATGTATGTTTTAAGTGTGGGGGAAAGGTTTTCATATTTTCAATGGTTTACAGAGTTTTTTTGCTATGAAAAAAATTGATGAAGTTTAAGAGATGCATAACATGATTGAATCAATGAACTTGCATATTCAGGCTTGTAATTAACTTGAGTTTTGATTTTGATTAGTTGATAACCTAAAATTGGTGAACGATGAAACATTTCTTATGCGAGTTTTTTGAGCCTTGATTTAAATTGACTTCTTATAACTCAATCTTAATTTTTTTTTTTAGTGTTATTCATTCATGATTTGTTACTCTAGAACTTGCTTTTAATCCAATTGAGGTCACAAGATTATATGCACATGTAAAAATGATAAAGGCAAATTAGGATTTAACCATTTTTACCTTAAAAAGCCAACCTTATGTCATGACGTTAGTGTTTGAGCTTAAATTATACTTTTTCTTTGTTGAAACTTGGAATATGAGCCTAAACCTTATTCTTTTTATCTTCTTTATTACCCAAGAACTAATAGAGTATTTGAAATAAAATAAATTGGGTTTTGACAATATTGTATAGGGTGTAATATGTGAGTTGTTGTTGGGTTTTTTTTTGGAAAAAAGAAGAAGAAGAAGAAGAAGTTGAAAAGAAATAATTGGCATGGGTGCTAATGCTACATGGTAAAAAAAATTTTTTTTTTTGGATTTTTGGACTTTATTAACATATATGTGAAGGGAAAGAATATAAGAAATAAAGATTGTTTCAATGTTCTATTAGTTCTTTCTTTAACTTCATTTATCCTTATTTCAATACTTTACCTTAGCCCTATTACAACCATATTTAAAGACCTTTTGATTTATGTTATGCTTATGAAATAAGTGATGGAGATTGGATGAATAAGCAAGCATATGGTAGTTTCATTCAATGAATTGAATTTGAGTGCATGTTTTAAACCCTCCTAAACACATGAGTGATTTGAGTGTCATGTGAGTGTCCACCATTTTTAGTGAGCCACTTTTTGAAAGATAAATTTTTGTTAATTTCAGCTTGAGTTTTTTAAGATCAGCTTGAATTTGTTAATTTCATGATATGTTATGCTTCTTGATTTCTTATCATTTGTTTTATAGTGTATAAATTCTATGTTTCATTGGAATTTTTATATTGGTTTAGCTTGGTGTTGCCCGAGGACGTGCAAAAATCTAAGTGTGGGGGAAATTTGATAAGTGCATAATTAATATTTTTACTCCCATCACATTTAGTGTTTCTAGTGTATTTTTATGCCTGATTTAGTTAATTAAAGTATAATTATCAATTAGGAATATTTTTAAAGAGTTGTTGGAATAATTGTGTTAAATTGAAAAATTTTCAACATTTGCATTAATTTTACCTTTGTTGTATTTTTTAGGTGTTTCTAAAGTTGTGGGTCTCCAAATCCAATGTTGTTTAATTCATTGAAAAGCTAAGTCAGAGCACTATAAATGACAAAGAGGGACCAAAGCCCAAATCAGTCTCCAAGGTTGTCAAAATTAGCTATAAATCTATTACAAAAGCCCACACTTGATGTGTCATGACCAGTTTTGGGATTTATTTTATATCTGTAGCTCCAGATGTCCAAATGAAGCAAACCCAGGCCCAATTGAACCTTAAGAACCACCTCTACAATTTCTATGAAGGGCTGAAGACAAGACTATAATGTTTTGGTGGTTAAAAATGGCAATGAAGTCAAATTTATAGGCTGGATCGTCTGTCAGAACCAGTTTCAGTTTTTGGCCCATAACTTGGGCTGTAGACCTCCGATTGTTAGTAGTATGCCTTAGAGCATATCATTTAATATGTATCTTGTACATATTTTATTAATAAAAGGCAATTTCACTTTTCCGTTTACATAATGTATTTATGTGTAATAGAAAAGGTCCATTGATATTTTGTTAGAAATTCTATTCTTAAGTTAAGAATATGAGTGATAGTATTTCTAGCACAAAGTATCATAAATTGGTTCACAATCGAGGATACTTCACAATAAGGACATGACTTATCCAGAAAGATTGTAATCATATTTCTTCCTAAGGTATTTATATGGGATATAAATAAGATGGAATGGTGAGTCTCATGCCATATAACAAACATGATAGGCACTTATACATGATAAATAGGCCGAACCAGTGACGCATATGACAAGCAAATGGAGTTTACTCTTGTTAATGCATTGTCATATATCATATTAGTATATATAATCTTTAGACCTGAAATAACACAGTTATCTTATATATAGATGGTTTGAGTTTGATACTGCTTTCATACTTGTACTGTGTATGGGTATATGGGCATGTGTTAGCTCCTACTAGTTATATATGGAGGTAGGTGTTGATCAAGATGAAATTTGTTACTCTAAGTAAATAGGGATAAAGTCCTATGTTTATTTAATTGTTCTTGATGTTTCAAGTTCCTGGTCAGGACAGACAGATTTAGTTAGAAAAGAGTTTCTGACAAGAAAATCTAATTAATCAAGAACTGAAATTAAAAGAGAACATAATATTCATATCAAATGGGGTTTGACATAAATCATGACTCCAACTCGAATTGAGATTTTATAACAGAGAGATTCTAGTAGATGGTTACATATAATTAAAGGTTCATTTAAGGTATTCCTTATTATTGATTGGGTGGCCATGGCACGCTATGTTAGGTATCAACCATGGTCTATGAGATGCCTAAAATGATTTAGAGAAATCATTTATGGTAAAAAAGAGTTCTAATGATATTAAGAGTTAATATCATATCTCATTGCCAATTAGTGATGAGCCTAGTGAGTTACACACATACACAAGTTAATCACCAAGTTAAATGTGATTTAATTGATTAATTAAAGAGTTTAATTGATTAATTAAATAGGTTTGGTTTGCAATAAGATTGCAAAGTCCCTAGCATGGCTTGAAACCAAATCTAGGTTATTGAATGTATAGTACAAGTTAAATTTATATTTAAAGTGTTTAAATATGAATTTAATTGTGAGAAATTAATTAATGGAGATTAATTAATTAATTTATATTTGATATAAATTGATTAGAAGAGAAGAAATAATGATTTTGGGTTGAAAACTCAAAATTAAAACATAAGGATAATTTGGTCATTTCATAGGGTGACATGTGGCACCATGAGATGGTGACACATGGCAGCATATAAGTTTGCCATTTGTCTTCCTATCATATAAGATGATCAAAGTCAAGATTAAGTCTAGCTTTTGACACTTGGCTTAATGTGATTAAGTCAATTAAAATTTAGATGCAATGTGGTGATGACATGTAGCAAGGGTTTTGAAGGAGCGGAAGCATGAAAAACACAAGTTTATACCATTGAATTCAAAAATTTTTCACCTAGGGTCACATGCATCATACAAGATTTATTTTTATCTATTTAATTTCAATGATAAACAACATATTAAAACTCTTTTAATATGTCTTTGGATCTGTATTTGCCATTTAAGATTTTAGAATTAATCAGATTAATTTTAGAACCATAGATTAGATTAAGAACAAATACACTAACCTCTTAATGCACTGCAGCATTTTTATACCTTTGGGATGCTTCTTTAGGACACTAGATGTTGTCCCTCTAGCTTGTCCACACCAAGTTCACCTATGGCAGCCCTTGAATAGCTTCTAAAGCTTTTTCTATGAATTAGAAAACCAAGTTTTGCCTTTTAAGATATTACAGATGTAAACAGAACACTAGAAACGATTTCTAGTATTTTTAATTCAAGAGATTGTTTGCTAATCTCTTGGAATAGATGAGAGATGAAGAAGAAGAGAGAATGGGAGCCTCAAGGGTGGCGGCACAAAGGAGGTAGCAGCTGATTGTTATTTTTTCTTTTCATAACAACACTTATATAGCTAGGTCACCACTTAAAACCCTTGCCACATGTCAACTTCTGATTGGCTCTAGGTTTAATTCACCCAATCACATTGTGCCAAGTGTCAAACCTATATTTAATCTTAATTTTAATCATGTTACATGATTAAAAGACATTTGGCAAGCTTATGTGTAGTGCCACGTATCACCATCTCATTGTGCCACATGTCATCCTGTGAAATGACCAAAATTCCCCTGTATCTTAATTTTGAGTTCTCAACCCAAAATAATTATTTCTCTTCTTCTAATCAATTTATATCAAATATAAATCAATTAATTAATCTTTATTAATTAATTTCTTATTAATTAAATTCATATTTAAACACTTTAAACATAAATTTAACTTATACTATACATCCAATAATCTATATTTGGTTTCAAGTCATACTAGGGACTTTGAAATCTAATTGCAAACCAAACCTATTTAATTAATCAATTAAACTCTTTAATTAATTAATTAAATCATATTTAATTTGGTGATTACTTGTGTATGTGTATGACTTACTAGGCTCATCACTAATTGGCAATGAGATATGATATCAACTCTTAATATCATCAGAACTCTTTCTTACCATAAATGATTTCTCTAAATCATTTTATGCACCTCATAGACCATGGTTGACACCTAGCATAGCATGCCATGGCCACCCAATTAGTAATAAGGTTTACCTTAAATGAACCTATAATCATATGTTACTATGCACTAGAATCTCTTTGTTACAAAATCCCAATTCAAGCTGGAGTCATAGTTTATGTCAAAACCCATTTGCTATGAATATTATGTTCTCTTTTAATTCCAGTTCTTGATTAAAGGTTTTCTCATCAGAAACTCTTTTCTGAATAAATCCATCTGTCCTGGCCAGGAACTTGAAACATCAAGAACAATTAAATGAACATAGGATTTTATCCCTATTTACTTAGAGGAACAGATTCCATCTTGATCAACACCTACCTCTATATATAACTAGTAGAAGCCAACACATGCCCATATAACCATACATAGTACAAGTATGAAAGCAGTATCAAACTCAAACCACCTATATACAAGATAACTTTGCTATCTCAGGTCTAAAGATTATATGCACTGATATAATTTATGACAATACATTGACAAGAGTAAACTCCATGTGCTTGTCATAAGTGTCACTGGTTCGGCCTACTTATCATGTATAAGTGCCTATCATGTTTGTCATATGGCATGAGACTCACCATTCCATCTTATTTATATCTCATATAAATAACTTGGGAACAAACATGAATACAATCTTTCTGGATAAGTCATGTCCTTATTGTGAAGTATCCTCGATTGTGAACCTATTTATGATACTTTGTACTAGAAATACTGTCACTCATATTCTTAACAACTTAAGAATAGAATTTCTAACAAAACATCAATGGACCTTTTCTATTACACATAAATATATTATGTAAACGGAAAAGTGGAAATGCCTTTTATTAATAAAAACATGTATAAGATATATACTAAATGATATGCTCTAGGGCATACTACTAACAGGTTTTAAGTGATGACCTAATTATAAAAGGGAAAAGAAAGAAAAATAAACACACACTCTTATTTTTCTCTAAAGGTGTCGCCACATATCTCTTCTCTCTTCTCTTCTTCTTTTCTCATCAATTCAAAGAGAAATCAATTATTTTCTTTGAATTAAAATTGCTAGAAATTATTTCTAGTGTCCTATACACACATACAATCTCTCTAAAGGTAAAAACCCAGTTTATAATTGGTTGGCAAGGCTTGAGAAGCAAGATTGGGGGCTGCCCATTGGTGATCTTGGTGTGGACAAGCTAGAAGGACAACATTTGGGGTCCTAGGTGCTTCCTAAAGGTGCCAATTACATCAATAGTGCATTAAAGAGGTTAGTACACATATTCTTCCTTTAAACTAGGGTTCAATTGAATTAATTTGTTAATTCAAAAAATCTTAAATGGCAAATGTAGATCCTAATACATATTAAAAGTGTTTTAATATGCAATTGAGCATTGAAATTAATCAGGCACATAATAGATATGGCATGATGCATGAAACCCTAAAAGAAAAATTTTAAATTCAATGCTCTAATTTAACAATTTACATGCATCCTCTCCTTCAATTGGTATCAGAGCCACTATATTTGTCATTTAGATTGATTATATGATATTTAATTGTGTGATTTGATCAAGAGTTGATTAATTCAAAGCTGTTTGGTGCTCCCATGGTGGCGGCATGTTTGTTGATTCCATCGGTGCGCATGATTTGGCCATGTTTGATGACTCCTTGCATGCGCATGGTGTGGGTTTGATATATGGGCTTGGTATTTAAGGCCCATAATTAGGCCCATGCTTAATTAAATTATTTAATTAAAAATTTTAATCACACAATTAAATTTTGATTCAATTGTTTGAGTGAGATTCAAATATGAGATTTTAAATTTGTTTGAGTGAGATTCAAATCTGAATTTTTAAATTTGTTTGAATGAGATTCAAATCTAAATTTTTTAGTTGAATATGAGATATTCAATTTAATTTTAGTATGTATGTTTTATTTAATTGTTAAATGGTAATATGCATGATGGATGATCATGGACAATAAAAGACCAATGTGATTAGATTTATTTCTTTTATTTTTCTTTGAGTTATAAAATAATTAATTTTATTTTTGGTAGCATGTATTATAAGTGTTGTAATAATTTTAGATTGTAATTTCATTTATTTGAGGACTTTAAAGTTCATATTCTTGTAAATTCACCTTGGTATGCCAAGGATTACAATGTAATTGGATTGTAAGAAGATCAAGGAGGTCAAGAGCATTGGTGGGACCAGTGGAAGAAATTCAAGATCAAGTGTTGATTATGTACTCCTTCAGCAACTCGTGTAAAATGAATGAATGAAATGCAACTAGGAATGCCCTGATTCAATTCTTGGTGGCTCAAAATTGAATCCCTTAGAAAGTCTATGATCATACCATATTTATTGTTTATCCATGTATGCATGAGATATATGGGAATGTATGCAAGTATATGACATATGCATGCTAATTGGATAATGTGCAAAGTGAGACCATAATAGTAATTAAGCCGACCACTAAATCTTCTAAACAAATGATTAAGTTGGAAATGGTATAATTAAGGTAATTATATCATGGGCCCTCCATTGAGGCAATTATTTTAAGAAATTTTAAATACTTACATATGATGCAATTAATTTAAGAGATTTTCTTAAGAATAATTGTTAAACATGAGATGTTGTAAATATGTAAATAGTTTGGTTGCCAATATTGGATGTGCCTGAGGACATTAAAATTATTTGCATGTTTACTGGCTCAATGGGATCAACTTAACTAATGCAAGATAAGTCAATAATGGATGTGCCTGAGATTTTGAGCATTAGGGGCTAGGTAAAGGATTGAACCTCACATGAGATGTGATGGGCAAGGAGTTGCTCACTTATAGTTTATTGTAATTCCAATAATGGATGTGCCTGAGGATAATTAATAAGACTATAAGAATTCAATCACCCACTAGAAATCCATCCAACTAGGATTTTCATTTCCTACTTTGGAAGTGTAGGATTCGCCAAGTTAATAGGAGGACCAATTTGATTTAAAAACCATAATCATTTTGGTTAATTACTTGATGCATTTACTAATTAATCTAGTTATTTTCTGTAGTTATTCTTCTGATAATAATTAGCACACAACAACCACCACCATCCAATATCCTTGCGAGCATACTTGATCATAATAGGTTGACGGGACCTAATCTTTCTAATTGGTTAAAAAATTTAAAATTTGTCTTGAACCTAGAACGTATTGGATATGTTCTAGACTCAAATGTTCCTGGTCCCTTACCTCCAGAGGCCACTCAAGAGGAACATGACACTTTGGACAAGTGGAAGGAGCATGATATGAGAGCCAAGTGTTACATGCTTGCTTCTATGAGTAATGAGTTACAAAAGCAGCATGAGAACATATAGAGTGCAAGTGAGATCCTCCTCCACCTACAAGAGTTGTATGGTGAGCATAACAGGAATGCTAGGTATGAGATATCTAGGCAGCTATTTCGAATGAGGATGTCTGAGGGACAGAATATTGGGGATCATGTCCACAAGATGATTCGGCTTATAGAGCAGCTAGAACATCTTGACTTTAACATGGATTTCCAACTGCAGACGGATTTGATTCTTCAGTCTCTACCTGAGTCATTTGGGAATTTTGTGATAAATTTCCATATGACTAAGCAGGAATACACCTTGGCTGGTTTACTTAACATGCTTGTTATTGCCCAAAAGAATATACCGGGCAATAAAGGAAAAGAGGTAGCTTTGATTACATCTTCTTCTGCTGGAAAGTCCAACAAGAAGAAGGGTAATAAGAAAAAGAAACCTCAAGTTCCAGGACCTTCCAAGAAGATAGCCAAATAAAAAGGGAAGACCAAAGCTGATGGAGGCAAAGGAAAGTGTTTCCACTGCCAGAAGGATGGGTACTGGAAAAGGAACTACCCAGAGTATCTTGCTTCTTTGAAAGACAATAAGGATACACCTTTAGAAGGTATGTCTATATCTTGTTATTTAGATGCTGATGATGCTCATAGTTCATCTACAGCTTGGGTTTTAGATACTGGTGCCAGTTCTCACATTTCTTATGATATGCAGGAACTAGCAAACAGTAGCAGCTTGCATGCTCGAGATGTTAGACTCTGGATTGGCGATGGCTCAACTGTTGAAGCTTTAGCCATAGGATCTAAATTTTTTTATATGTGTGAACATGTTTTGTGTTTGAATAATATTTTGTATGTGCCTGATGCTTTTAAGAACATCATTTCTATATCTAGTTTGACTAGAAATGGTTATGAATTTCAGTTCACAGATGATGTTTGCAATATTTATTTTGGAAATAAATATGTTGGCTCAGGTTATATGCATGATGGTCTTTATTATTTGGATAATAATGACAAACACAAAATGAATGCAAGCAATCTAAAAGAATGCAATGCCATGGTGAAAATAAACTCAAGTTCAAAATATATTTGGCACTTAAGATTTGGTCATGTTGCAGAAAATAGGATTGCAAAACTGGAGAAAATGGAGATTTAATCTTCATTGGGTTCTAAACCTACTTCAACTTGTGAATCCTGCCTTCAGGGCAAAATGACTAGATCACCCTTTGTTAGACAAGGACTAAGAGCTGAAAATATTTTGGAGCTAATACATAGTGATGTATGTGGTCCATTTGAGGAAATGGCTAGAGGTAGTTTTCATTAATTTATTACCTTTACTGATGATAAATCAAGGTTTAGGTATTTATATTTGATGAAATACAAACATGAATCCTTTGAAAGGTTCAAAGAATTTAAATCTGAAGTAGAAAATCAAATAGGAAAAAGTATTAAAACTTTTCGATCAGATTGTGGAGGTGAATACTTAAGTACTGAATTTGATGAATACTTGAAAGAACATGGCATTGTTTCCCAATTGACTCCTCCAGGAACGCCATAGCTGAATGGTGTATCTGAAAGGAGAAATCATATCCTATTAGATATGGTACGCAGTATAATGAGCTATACTAATATGCCAGTCTCCTTTTAGGGATTTGCATTAAAATCAGCTTCGCATATTCTGAATAGGATTCCATAAAAATTAGTTTCTTCTACACCTTATGAGATATGGCATGGAAGAAAACCAAGTCTTAAGCATATTAAGATTTGAGGTTGTCCAGCTTATATCAAAAAGCTGAACACTGATAAATTGGAAACTAAATCAGAAAAAGGTCGATTTGTTAGATATCCAAAAGAGAGTTTTGTATATTATTTTTATTTACCTACATCACAAAAGGTTGTGGTAAGTAGAGATGCCACATTTCTTGAACAATAGTTTATTCAAGAAGGAGGCAAAGGAAGGCAAATAGAGTTAGAATTGGAGAATTCTGACCAACCAACAGATCAAATGGACATAGATCCATCTAGTCAACCTACACCTATTGATGAAACATCTACAGTAATTCCTCGCAGATCAACCAGGATATCTCACCCACTAGTGAGATGTGGTTTCCTTCATGAAGATGAACAAGAGTTGTTTACTCATGAAGAAGTAGATCATGGAGATGATCCACTTACCTGTGAAGAAGCTATATCAGATATAGACTCTTCAGAAATGGATTGAAGTTATGAAATCCGAAATTGATTTCATGCATAAGAATCAAGTTTGGGATCTTGTTGACCCACCTGAAGGTATTGTACCTATAGGGAATAAATGGGTTTTCAAGAAGAAAAATTGGTTCTGATGGAAAGGTAGAGACCTATAAAGCAAGGCTAGTAGCGAAAAGGGTTTTGCCAAAGGTAAGGAATCGACTAAGAGGAGATTTTCTCGCCTATTGCCTTCCTTAAATCAATTAGGATTCTATTAGCAATAGCTGCATACTATGATTATGAGATTTGGCAGATGGATGTCAAAATAGCTTTTCTCAATGGATACATTGAAAAAAAACATTTTCATGGAACAACTTAGGGGTTTTGAATCTCAAGATGGTTCCAAGGTATACAAGCTAAAACAATCCATTTATGGGTTGAAACAAGCTTCAAAGAGTTGGAACATCCGTTTTGATGAAGCCATTAAGTCATTTAGTTTTATAAAAAATGTGGATGAGCCATGTGTGTAACACCCCTATTTGCATAGCCTGGTATATATCACTGTTCCAGTGACTTATGTCGGTCCAGACAATTAAGAGAATTAGAACCATGTCTAAGACACCTAGTTAAGCCCTGAACATAAATAATTAGTAATTGTCAAATAGTTAAGTATAAAGAAGAAAAACAAAACACAAAAGTTAAATGAGCCGGGAGTCACAGCGATGGGTGACCTTCTCGGGAATGACTGCGAGGTTAGTATAAACTCAAATTTCAAACCGTAAAATGTGACGCCATGGTCCTTAGGACCATTGCGAACACAGTGGAAAAGAGAAAATTACAAAAAAAAAATGTTAAGCCGGTCAAATAATTAGGTCAGGGATCCGGAAGAAATATTGAATTATTTACAAACCGGGTCGAACTGGCGAGGCCAATTTGGTCAATTGACCCCTAGAGCTGACTTCGGACCTAACTGTCAAATAAAATCAGAGAAAAGAAAATTTCGGAATTGGGAATTAAATTAAAGAACCAATGGAAAAGTAAATAGAAAAAAAAAGGAAAATGAAAAAGTGAAAAGTGATGACATTATGCATGACATTATGCATGATGCAATAAACATTATAATTAAAAAAAAATTAAATTAGGATAATTATTGTTCTTTCATAAGGATTAATTCATAAAAGAAAAAAAAAAGACAAAAAGTGTTATCTTCTTCAAAGTGCCGAGCTCTCTCTCTCTCTCTCACCCTCTCCCTCACCAAACCACCATTAAAGCCCATCTTTGAGCTTGAAAATTTTAATTTTCCACCATAGAAAATTGTCTTGCCATGGTTAAAACTTGTTTTGGCAACTAGAAGAGGAGATTGAAGAAGAAAGAAAGAAGAAAGGAAGAGGTTTGAAGGGGAAGAGAATTCTGCATAAGGTTAGTAATTCAAACTTCAAACTTTTAGTTTAATTAATGTATTTATAGCATAAAGAACTTAGAAATATGCTTAAAATGAAATGAAAACATCTTTGGAGGTTTGGGTGGAAATTCGGCTAGCTAGGGTTTGTGATGGAAATGCATGTGTTTTGATTGAATTAAATATGTTAGGAAGCTTAATTGAGTTGAGGAATGATGTTGGTATGCTTGGAATCAATTAAATGTAACAAATTTGTGAATTAGGGCTTAGACCTAGGGTTTTGGAAGACAAAAATTGGAGAAATGGTCAAATGGTGTGTTTGACCTTGTTTGAGCTGAAAAATGATCATTTGTGACCATTTTTGGTGTGTATGAATTGTTGGAAACAAGTTTAAATTCGGATTGGAGAGGGTCAATCTGCAGGCAGCATGACCTAGGTCCTTTTCAGGGATCAAAACTGAAAATTTACCATCCCAATTGGTGTGAGGCCAATTGGGAATGAAACTAGACACAAAATGACACATTTTTCCTTTAGGAATCATGCACAAAAAGTGACCATAGCATAGTGTACATATTGGCCAAATCCGGATGTGAGTGTTCTGCCCTGTACAAAAATGACCAAATGCACAGTGTTTATTTATTTGGCCATAACTTGGGCTAGGCAGGTCTAAATGACCTGAAATTTTACCTGTAGAAAGCTGAGATATAAACCTAAAACTTTCATGAAGAACATAAACCCAAATTATTCCCTTAAACAAGTCATTTAGTCAACCAAAATTGGTGACCTAAAACTGCCAGAACCCAGAATTTGCCCAGAAAATCTGGGTTAAGTCCAATCCGGCAGCCATGATTCAAAAGGTTATAACTTGAGCTACAAAACTCTAATTAGAGTGATTCAAAAATTAAGACAATAAGGAACAATTTCTATGAAGAAAACTTAGACAAATTCTAACAGAAACATGACCAATGGAACAGTGTAACATAGGACACCAAAACTGAAAATTTGCGAATTTGCCTAAAAGACTTAAAATTTGAGTAAACAACCAAAACCAACAAATTTAGTAACCAAAATGTGGTATGTGGGTAAAATTAGAATTCCCATACCTATTAAGCATTAGAAAGTCAACAAATTGACTTGAATAGTGTAGTGAATAGTAATTCCGAAACACAAATTTTAAAGAATGCCAAGTTTAGCGTATTAAAGCTAGGTAAAAGTAAATTTGAAATTATTTTTGGATTTATGATAAGTTATGATACTGAAACACTGTGAAATTGTGTGTTTCAGTTGAAAAGAATACCGGAAAAGAACCCGAGGGATCGAGTCAAGGCCAAGAGGCGACTCGTACAAGATTTGTGCACAACATAGAATTTCTGTAAATTTTCTTCTGCACATTGTTTGAAATAAATTGAAATGTTTATTATGCTTTTGACTTAATTTGTTGAAAGTTTACTTGTATGTGTTTGAAATGGCAATAAATGTTTGATAAATTGTTAAGATAGTTTTGAAACCATAGTGTCCTGACCATATATTTGAATACCTCACTAGCATGACTAGTGGGGAAAATCAGTTTCGAATTTTGATTCCTTCTCTGGCTGAAGTATTGAGGTGTGTGCCAGTAGAAGAAAAAAAAGAATGGGTTCCCATATATTTGAGCTAGCTAGCCTTGTGATGTGACTTCTTCTTAGCCTCTGGCTATTGAGATGATATTTGTTTCAAATGGCATGATATAACTGTGTATTTTTATGAAATTTATTTTGAGACTTTTGAAATGGAATTGTTTGGATTAAAATCTTATAAATCATGTTTTGAATTTATATTTCATGTTCAGTTTAATTTTTGAATAAGTATGATTTAAATTTTGCATAAAGGTTATTTTAGTTTGTTGTGCACCACTGAGTCCTAGTACTTAGCGATGGCTGTTATTGCTGTCGCAGATATAGAGACTAGAGGAGCAGCAGAGTGAGCTGCTGAGGATTGAGGAGCTACCTACTCTGAAGTCTATCGGGTATATTTTATACCTTGATTGTAAAAATTATTTTGATGTATGTAAATGTATGTAACTGTATGGACATGTAAAATTGGTTATGAGTAGTTGTATAAAGTTGTATAAAGTTGTATAGAGTTGTATAAAGCTTGTAATAAATTTTGGTTTGAATTTTTCTTAATGTAAATTTTTGGAATGATGTATATAAATTGTTTTATCTTTATTGAAATATGAATGAAAATATTTTGTTTTAATTTGAATGAAATTAAATTATAGTATTTTGATGATGTTGAATTTTGGAAATGGAGAAATGATGTTGAAATTGGTTGGGATGGATGTTGATTTGATGAAGTTGTTGAGATAAATCATTGGAAGTGCTTTTTTACAGGTATTTGAAGAACTGTTTTCTCAAAATACAGACGGCACTCTGCCAAAATTTTTATAAAATTTGCGGAAAAATAAAATGAGACAAAAATTTTAACTAGTTTTCAAACTTTAATTAAATGTTTTGATACCTAATAGAAAATGCTCACAACTTATAAAAAGTAAGAAATTATTTTAAAATCCCTTGTAGGGTACTTAATGAGTTATCGGTAGGTGAAGTTCGGTAGTTCATTTGGTATTCTATGAGATCATGTTATGCCTTACAGAGGGGTAAGGTGTGACATGTTTTAGTGGTATCAGAGTGAAATTTTTAAAGTATGTTTTAACTTGTAAATTTGTGTCTTTTCTTTGATAAGTACAACTGCTCAATGTCCTTATTTGTTACATACAGTGCATTACATCATAAATATAAACTAACAGAGGGAATCTCCTTGTGTTTTTTGTTCAGGAGATATCTCAACTCCAATTTGAAAATGGAAGAAGGGGATCGCTCTGTTGAGCAGTCTGTAGAGGCTGAGGCCTAAGGGAAAGCCCCAGCTCTCTAAAATATCAGTGGGTCAGTGGCACCAGCCCCACAAATGCCGCAGTTTCCTGCACAATTCGCCCAGCAGATGGCTACAACGTTTCAACAGATGGTTGGGGGTATGCCTACTCAAGCTCCACCCCAGACTTCTGTAGTGCAACCTCAAGCTCCAGCTAGACAATATGACAAGCTGTTGAAGTATGGGGAGACAGAATTCAAGGGCACAGTAGACCCTTTAGAGGCAGAGTGGTGGCTGGAGAGAATGGACCTAGTGTTTAAGAAACTGCACTGCCCAGATGAACTAAAATTCGAGTATTCAGTATCGCTACTGCAAGGGGACGCTTATGACTGGTGGAAGACCATCTCCCATAGCTTGGCAGAACCACCAGTATTGAGCTGGGACGACTTCATCAGAGAGTTCAGACACAAATATGTCCCAGATGCATATGTAGATAAAAAATTGCAAGAATTTCTGAGTTTGAAGCAAGGCAACAGATCAGTGGCAGAGTATGAGAGGGAGTTCTCCCACTTAAGTCACTATGCTGGGAGTCTCCTATCTACCAGTAAAGAAAGGTGCAAGAGATTTGAGACGGGTTTGAAGCCCAGCCTACGGATGCAAGTAGTGAGATTCAGACACAGTAACTTCTCAGAGCTCATCTCTCAGGTACTTGAGTTAGAAATAATTGAATTAGAAGCGACTCCAGCAAAAGAAAAATCTGAGAAGATTGAAAAATCAGAGAAAGATCAAGGGGAAAAGTCAATAGAACAAAGTCCCAGTGGTACATCTGGAAAAAAGAAGAAATTTGGGGGACCTAGCATAGGTAGAGGTGGAAGGTTTGGAAAGGGCAGATTCTCTAGACAGAGACGCCCTAGATCTGGTCAGCAGTTGAGCAGGGGTTCACAACCTCCCCGCCCTTGTGAGACTTGTGGCAAGATTCATGGGGGAGAATGCTATTGGGCAACAGGAGCCTGTTTTAACTGTGGAGGCAAGGGTCATATTGTAAAAGATTGCACTAGTGCTCCTAGATTCGGTCCAGCTCCTACGACTGTAGAAGGATCTATTCAAAGTCCTACTCCCAGAGGTTCACAACTGGGTGGCAAAGGAAGAGGCAGAAGTAGAGGTAATGCTTCGAGTAGTCAGGGTACTGTTGGTCAGTCAGCACAAGGAAGTGCTTCAGCTAGAGTTTATACGATGAGACAGCGAGAAAAGGCTGAGACTTCCGATGTGGTAGCCGGTACATTCTCTATCTCTGATCAAGAAGTGTTTGTGTTGTTTGATTCAGGTTCAACCCATTCATATGTTAGTGCTAGCATAATCAGTTCACTTGCTATTCCGTGTGTTAAAATGGGTTTTGAAGTGCTAGTAACTAGTCCGTTATGATAAGAGGTTCGGGTGAACAGAATCTATAGAGACTGTCCTTTGGTGATCCAAGGACATGTTTTTCTATCAGATTTGATTGAAATGCCCTTCAAAGATTATGATATTATCTTGGGCATGGATTGGTTAGTCAGGCATCACGCCATGATTGACTGTAGACTGAAGACAGTCACTTTTGATCTCCCTCTGTACGGTGATGTGGTAATACATGGGGAGAGGCATTTACTGCTATCAAACATCATTTCGACTGCACTAGCCAGAAGGATGATCAGAAAGGGGTGTGAAGCATACTTGGCACATGTGATAGACACCCAGATGGGGAGTCCAGCACTAAGGGACATCCCTACAGTATGTGACTTTCCGGATATGTTTCCTGATGAATTGCTAGGATTACCTCCAGAAAGAGAGGTGCAATTTGAGATTGATGTTATGCCTGATGTGGACACAATCTCCATAACACCATATAGAATGGCACCAGCCGAACTGAAAGAGTTGAAAGTGCAATTGCAAGAGCTGCTTGATAAGGACTTTATCCGCCCTAGTGTGTCACTTTGGGGAGCCCCAGTGTTGTTTGAAAAGAAGAAAGATGGCACTCTCCACTTATGTATTGATTATCGGCAGTTGAATAAGGTGACAATAAAGAATAGATATCCATTGTCCCGCATTGATGACTTGTTTGATCAGTTGAGGGGTGCAGCTGTGTTCTCCAAAATTGACCTGAGATTAGGTTATTATCAGCTGAAAGTACAAGAGCAGAGTATTCCTAAAATTGCCTTTAGAACCCGCTATGGCCATTATGAATTCTTGGTCATGCCATTCGGGTTAACTAATGCTCCGGCTGCTTTTATGGATCTGATGAACACTATCTTCAGACCATACCTCGATCAGTTTGTTGTGGTATTCATAAATGATATATTGGTCTATTCGAGGAGTGTAGAAGAGCATGATAGACATCTATGGATTGTACTACAAACTTTGAGGGAGAAACTGCTATACCCCAAATTATCAATGTGTGAATTTTGGCTAAAGGAAATATCTTTCTTGGGGCACGTAGTATCAGTAGAGGGCATCAAGGTAGATCCAAGTAAGAAAGAAGCTGCCCTTAATTGGAGGCCACCCAGAAATATCACGGAGATTTGCAGCTTTCTGGGTTTAGCTGGATACTACCGTCGATTTGTGAAAGGGTTCTCCATGTTGGCATCTCCATTGACTAAACTACTTCGAAAAGATGTGAAATTTCAGTGAACGGATAAATGCCAATAGAGTTTTGATGAATTGAAGAGGTGTTTGACTGAGGCTCCAGTCCTGACTTTACCTACTCCGGGTAAAGAATATACAGTTTACAGTTATGCTTCTCACAATGGGTTAGGCTATGTATTGATGTAAGATCGAAATGTCATTGCCTATGCATCACGCCAGCTGAAACCACATGAGAGGAATTATCCAACACATGACTCGGAGCTTGCAGCTATAGTGTTCACTCTTAAGATCTGGGACACTATTTGTATGGGGAGAAGTGTTACATCTACACAGATCATAAGAGTTTGAAGTATTTGGGCACTCAGAAGGAGTTGAATTTGAGACAGAGGAGATGATTAGAGTTGATAAAATACTATGATTGTCTGATAGACTATCAGCCAAGGAAAGCTAATGTGGTGGCTGACGCCTTAAGTCACAAGACTATGGCAAGTCTACGAGTTTCTCCTTTGTCTATAGTACATGAGTTGAGAGTATTGCATGCCAGATTAGAGATTAATGATAAGGGGCAGACAGTAGTTGCATGGCATGTATAGCCAATGTTGATTGATCAAATCAGAATGGCTGCTCAAAATGATTAGAAGTATCAGAAGTTGCTAGAAGAAGTCAGACAGGGCAAGAAAACTAAATTCTCAGTGAGAGATGATAGCCTACTGCTTCACCAGGGCAGAATGTGCGTTCCTAATAACGTTGACTTGAGGCAGATTATTATGAAGGAAGCACATGAGTCTCCTTTTGCTATGCACCCTGGTGACACAAAAATGTATAGAGGGCTAAAGGAGCATTACTGGTGGATGGGTATGAAAAGAGATGTGGCAGAATTTGTTTCCAAATGCCTAACTTATCAGCAAGTGAAGGCAGAGCATCAAGTACCAGTTGGTTTGTTACATCCACTACCAGTACCAGAATGGAAATGGGAGAGAATAACGATGGATTTTGTGATGAGACTTTCGAGGACACAGAAGAGTCATGATGCAGCATGGGTTATAGTTGACAGACTGACTAAGTCTGCTCATTTTCTGCCTGTCCGGATGGACTACAGTTTAGAAAGATTGGCCAAGTTGTATATAGATGAGATTGTGAGACTGCATGGAGTGCCAGTATCCATCGTATCAGACAGAGATCCTAGGTTCACTTCTAGATTCTGGGGTAGTCTTCATAGAGCCCCAGGAACTAGATTGAACTTTAGCACGGCATTTAACCCACAGACAGATGGCCAGTCTGAGAGAGTAATTCAGATCTTGGTGGACATGCTACGGGCTTGTGTGATTGAGTTTGAAGGCAGTTGGGACACACACTTGCCTTTGATTGAATTTGCTTACAACAGCAGCTACCAATCAAGCATTGGGATGCCTCCATATGAAGCTTTGTATGGCAGAAAATGTAGAACCCCATTTTGTTGGGATGAGATAGGCGAAAGAAAGATTATTAGGCCAGAAATTGTTCAGCAAACAGAGGAGAAAATCAGACTGATCAAAGATTGACTCAAGGCTACATCAGACCGTCAGAAGTCCTACATTGATATGAAGAGAAGGGAAATTGAGTATGCAGTGGGTGACAAAGTATTCCTCAAGGTTTCCCCTTGGAAGAAAATTATGAGATTCGGCAGAAATGGGAAACTGAGTCCTCATTTTATTGGGCCATATAAGGTTCTGGAAAGAGTGGTCCTTTGGCATATCATTTGGCACTACCTCCAGAGTTAGAGAAGATACATAATGTCTTCCATGTGTCTATGTTGAGGAGGTATCGATCAGACCCATCTCATGTACTACCAGTCGAAGAAATTGAAGTGAATCCAGACCTCACATATGTGGAAGAACCCATAGAGATTCTGGCTTATGAGGTGTAACAGCTACGGAATAAGCAGATACTGATGGTAAAAGTGTTATGAAACCATCATTTGGGCCAAAAAGCTACTTGGGAACGAGAGGAGGATATAAGGAGACAGCACCCACAACTGTTTAAAGACTGATACTAGGAAAAATTTCGAGACGAAATTTATTTTAAGGGGGAGAGAATTGTAACACCCCTATTTGCATAGCCTGGTATATATCACTGTTCCGGTGACTGATGTCAGTCTAGATAATTAAGAGAATTAGAACCATGTCTAAGACACCTAGTTAAGCCCTGAATACAAATAATTAGTAATTGCCAAATAGTTAAGTATAAAGAAGAAAAACAGAATACAAAAGTTAAATGAGCCGGGAGTCACAACGATGGGTGACCTTCTCGGGAATGACTGCGAGGTCAGTCTACACTCAAATTTCGAATCGTAAAATGTGACACCGCGGTCCTTAGGACCATTATGAACACGGTGGAAAAGAGAAAATCACAAAAAAGAAATGTTAAGCCAGTCAAATAATTAGGTCAAGGATCCAGAAGAAATATTAAATTATTTACAAACCGGGTCAAACCGGCGAGGGGCAATTTGGTCAATTGACCCCTAGAGTTGACTCCTGACCTAACTGTCAAATAAAATCGGAGAAAAGAAAATTTCAGAATTGGGAATTAAATTAAAGAACTAATGCAAAAGTAAATAGAAAAAAAAGGAAAATGAAAAGTTGAAAAGTGATGACATCATGCATGATGCAATAAACATTATAATTAAAAAAAATTAAATTTGGATAATTATTGGTCTTTCATAAGGATTAATTCATAAAAGAAAAAAAAAAGACAAAAAGTGTTATCTTCTTCAAAGTGCTGAGCTCTCTCTCTCTCACCCTCTCCCTCACCAAACCACCATTAAAGCCCATCTTTGAGCTTGCAAATTTTAATTTTCCACCATAGAAAATTGTCTTGCCATGGTTAAAACTTGTTTTGGCAACTAGAAGAGGAGATTGAAGAAGAAAGCAAGAAGAAAGGAAGAGGTTTGAAGGGAAAGAAAATTCTGCATAAGGTTAGCGATTCAAACTTCAAACTTTTAGTTTAATTAATGTATTTATAGCATAAAGAACTTAGAAATATGCTTAAAATGAAATGAAAACATCTTTGGAGGTCTAGGTGGAAATTCGGCTAGCTAGGGTTTGTGATGGCAATGCATGTGTTTTGATTGAATTAAATATGTTAGGAAGCTTAATTAAGTTGAGGAATGATGTTGGTATGCTTGGAATCAATTAAATGTAACAAATTGGTGAATTAGGATTTGGACCTAGGGTTTTCGAAGACAAAAATTGGAGAAATGGTCAAATGGTGTGTTTGACCTTATTTGAGCTGAAAAATGGTCATTTGTGACTATTTGTGGTGTGTATTAATTGTTGGAAACAAGTTTAAATTCAGATTGGAGAGGGTTAATCTGCAGGCAGCATGACCTAGGTCTCTTTCAGAGACCAAAACTAAAAATTTACCAACCCAATTGGTGTGAGGCTAATTGAGAATGAAACTAGACACAAAATGACACATTTTTCATTTAGGAATCATGCCCAAAAAATGACCATAGCATAGTGAACAAATTGGGCAAATCCGAATGTGAGTGTTCAGCCCTATACAAAAATGACCAAATGAACAGTGTTTATTCATTTGGCCATAACTTGGGCTAGGTAGGTCTAACTGCCTAAAATTTTACCATTAGAAAGCTGAGATATAGACCTAAAACATTCATAAAGAACACAAACCCAAATTATGCCCTTAAGCAAGTCATTTAGTTAACCAAAGTTGGTGACCTAAAACTACCAGAATCCAGAATTTGCCCAGAAAATCTGGGTTAAGTCCAATCCGGCAGCCATGATTCGAATGGCTATAACTTGAGCTAAAAAACTCCAATTGGAGTGATTCAAAAAGGAGAATAAATTTAAGATAATAAGGAACAATTTCTATGAAGAAAACTTAGCCAATTTCTAACAGCAACATGACCAATGGAACAGTGCAACATAGGACACCAAAACTGAAAATTTGCAAATTTGCCTAAAATACTTAAAATTTGAGTAAACAACTAAAACCAACAAATTTAGTAATCAAAATGTGGTATGTGGGTAAAATGAGAATTCCCATACCTATTAAGCATCAGAAATTCAACAAATTGACTTGAATAGTGTAGTGAATAGTAATCCCGAAACACAAATTTTAAAGAACGCCAAGTTTAGCGTACTAAAGCTAGGTAAAAGTAAATTTGAAATTATTTTTGGATTTATGATAAGTTATGATACTGAAACACTATGAAATTGTGTGTTTCAGTTAAAAAGAATACCGGAAAAGAACCTGAGGGATCGAATCAAGGCCAAGAGGCGACTCGTATAAGGTTTGTGCACAACATAGAATTTCTGTAAATTTTCTTCTGCACATTGTTTGAAATGAATTGAAATGTTTATTATGCTTTTGACTTAATTTGTTGAAAGTTTACTTGTATGTGTTTGAAATGGCAATAAATGTTTGATAAATTATTAAGATAGTTTTGAAACCACAGTGTAATGATCATATATTTGAATACCTCACTAGCATGACTAGTGGGGGAAGTCAGTTTCGAATTTTGATTCCTTCTCTGGCTAAAGTGTTGAGGTGTGTGCCAATAGAAGAAGAAAAAGAATGGGTTCTCATATATTTGAGCTAGCTAACCTTGTGATGTGACTTCTCCTTAGCCTCTGGCTATTGAGATGATATTTGTTTCGAATGGCATGATATAACTGTGTGTTTTTATGAAATTTGTTTTGAGACTTTTGAAATGAAATTGTTTGGATTAAAATCTTATAAATCATGTTTTGAATTTATATTTCATGTTCAGTTTAATTTTTGAATAAGTATGATTTAAATTTTGCATAAAGGTTATTTTAGTATGTTGTGCACCACTGAGTCCTAGTACTCAGCGATGGTTGTTATTGCTGTCGCAGATATAGAGACTAGAGGAGCAGCAGAGTGAGCTGCTGAGGATTGAGGTGCTACCTACTCTGAAGCCTATCGGGTATATTTTACACCCTGATTGTAAAAATTATTTTGATATATGTAAATGTATGTAACTATATGGATATGTAAAATTGGTTATGAGTAGTTGTATAAAGTTGTATAGAGTTGTATAAAGCTTGTAATAAATTTTGGTTTGGATTTTTCTTAATGTAAATTTTTGGAATGATGTATATAAATTGTTTTATCTTTATTGAAATATGAATGGAAATATTTTATTTTAATTTGAATGAAATTAAATTATAGTATTTTGATAATGTTGAATTTTGGAAATGAAGAAATGATGTTGAAATTGGTTGGGATGGATGTTGATTTGATGAAGTTATTGAGATAAATCATTGAAAGTGCTTTTTTTACAGGTATTTGAAGAATTGTTTTCTCAAAATACAGATGGCACTCTGCCGAAATTTTTATAAAATTTGCGAAAAAATAAAATGGGACAAAAATTTTAACTCATTTTCAAACTTTAATTAAATGTTTTGATACCTAATAGAAAATGCTCACCACTTATAAAAAGTAAGAAAATTGTTTTAAAATCCCTTGTAGGGTACTTAATGAGTTATCGGTAGGTGAAGTTTGGTAGTTTATTAATTATTCTACGGGATCATGTTATGCCTTACAGAGGGGTAAGGTGTGACAATGTGTATATAAGAAGGTTAGTGATAGTGTTATCACTTTCCTTGTCTTATATGTGGATGATATTCTGTTGATAGGTAATGATATAGGTATGTTGACAGTTGTAAAGGTATGATTGTCAAATACATTCTCCATAAAAGACTTAGGAGAGGCAACCTATATTCTTGGAATTCGCATCTATAGAGATAGAGCGAAAAGAATAATTGGTTTATCCCAAAGTCCATACTTGGAAAAGGTGTTAAAGAGGTTTAACATGCTTAATTCCAAGAGAGGATTGTTACCAGTGAGGCATGGTATCCACCTTTCTAAAGAGATGTCTCCAAAGACACCTGAAGAAAGAGATAAAATAGCTAGGATTCCATATGCTTCGGCTATTGGAAGTTTGATGTATGCAATGATGTGTACTAGGTCGGATATCGCACATGTTGTTAGTTCGACTAGTAGATTTCAATCCAAACACTGGATAGCTGTCAAGAATATCCTTAAGTACTTGAGAAGAACTAAGGATTTATTCTTGATTTATGGAGGTGGTGACTTGTAATTGAATGGTTATACTGATTCTGATTTCCAATCAAATATCAATGATAGAAAGTTTACCTCTGGGTTTGTGTTCATTTGTAATGGAGGTGCAGTCAGTTGGAAGAGTTCCAAACAGAGTACGACTACTGATTCCACTGCAGAGGCTGAGTATATTGCTACATCAGATGCTGTAAAAGAGGCTGTTTGGATATAAGGAACCCCGGTCTCACCAGAAATCCAAACACATAGAAAAGCACTACCACATTATCAGAGAGATAGTTGGGCAAGGCGATGTAGCCTTGCAGCAAAATAGCATCAGCTGAAAATCCAGCTGATTCATTCACTAAGGCTATGTCACAAGCTCAGTTAGACCGACATCTTGGGAAGATGGGTCTAAGATATTGTAATGAATGGCTCTAGTGCTAGTGGGAGATTATTAGTAGTATGCCCTAGAGCATATCATTTAGTATGTATCTTGTACATATTTTATTAATAAAAGGCAATTTCACTTTTCCATTTACATAATGTATTTATGTGTAATAGAAAAGGTCCATTGATATTTTGTTAGAAATTCTATTCTTAAGTTGTTAAGAATATGAGTGACAGTATTTCTAGCACAAAGTATCATAAATTGGTTCACAATCGAGGATACTTCACAATAAGGACATGACTTATCCAGAAAGATTGTAATCATGTTTGTTTCCAAGGTATTTATATGAGATATAAATAAGATAAAATGGTGAGTCTCATGCCATATAACAAACATGATAGGCACTTATACATGATAAGTAAGCCGAACCAGTGACGCATATAACAAGTACATGGAGTTTACTCTTGTCAATGCATTGTCATATATCATATTAGTGCATATAATCTTTAGACCTGAGATAACACAGTTATCTTGTATATAGGTGGTTTGAGTTTGATACTGCTTTCATACTTGTACTGTGTATGGGTATATGGGCATGTGTTGGCTCCTACTAGTTATATATGGAGGTAGGTGTTGATCAAGATAGAATCTGTTACCCTAAGTAAATAGGTATAAAGTCCTATGTTCATTTAATTGTTCTTGATGTTTCAAGTTCATGGCCAGGACAGACAGATTTAGTCGGAATAGAATTTCTGACAAGAAAATCTAATTAATCAAGAACTGGAATTAAAAGAGAACATAATATTCATAGCAAATGGGGTTTGACATAAACCATGACACTAGCTCGAATTGGGATTTTATAACAGAGAGATTCTAGTAGATGGTAACATATGATTAAAGGTTCATTTAAGGTATTCCTTATTACTGATTGGGTAGCCATGGCACGCTATGTTAGGTGTCAACCATGGTCTATGAGATGCCTAAAATGATTTAGAGAAATCATTTATAGTAAGAAAGAGTTCTGATGATATTAAGAGTTAATATCATATCTCATTGCCAATTAGTGATGAGCTTAGTGAGTCACACACATACATGATTGCATCAAATTATATAAACATTTAAGGTTAACTTGCATTGCATTTTGTTAGCATTTATTATCCTTTTATGTTTATTTTTATATGTTTTCATTATTATTTTAGAAAGCATGTTAATCCGACTCAATTCATTGATTTTTATATTTTATCAGGTGTTTTTATGTGGTTCTAGAATTAAAGATGAGTTTGAAAGAGATCTGGAGGTCAAAACCTGAAGAATACAAGGCCAGAAGCAGTACACGGGCCATATAACCTGCCCCGTGTAACTTCCTGGACCCCGTGTAACTCTCTGGACTGAAGAAAACGTGAAAAATGAAGTGGCAGAAATTTACACGGGGCGTGTATCACTACACGGCCCATGTAAAGTCCCCAGACAGTAACCTGGATGGACTCCTAATGCTTCTAGGACTCTGAAATTAAGGTTTTTACACCAAATATAAATAGAATAAGTCAGGATTTGAGGAAAAAGAAAGAATTTACATCCAAAGAGGAGAATTAACATTCAAGAGCCGATTTACATTCAAGGAGGCACATCAACCTTAAGGGAAGCAAGGAAGAAATAAGATCTGCAAGATTGCTAGAAGGGATTTTCAGCTGAAGTTCCAAAAGTGCAAGGCTGCAATTCTTTTTCTGGGTTCTTTCACTCTATTTTCTTCTCATGTCTTCTCTTTATCTTTTTATAATCTTGAATGTAAAACTCACTATGGGTGAGTAGGTTCCTTATTCTAGGGTTAGGGTCTAACACTCTCAATTTCATTATGGATCTGGTTTGATTTGATTTAATACATTGGGTATTTTATTCTTTGATTCAATCTCCTATGATCTTAATGCATGCTATGTGTTAGTACCCACTTAGTATTGATTACAGATATTAATTGAAGGACTGAAAGGTGAAGATTAATATTAGAAAATCGAGATTTTGAACCTAGGAAATCTGACCTAGAGATAGGCTGAAGACTTTTGTGGAGTTCCAAAATTAATCAAAGATCTTAATGGGTTTTAATTAATTTAATTACTACGAAAGTAGGGTTTAGGTTAATTAAAATACACCTTGAGTGCTTTGAGAGAGGACTTAAGATAACTTAGGATTAATTTCCATCAAAGTAATAATCTCCCAACTATTGAATGAATTAGATTGATTCTATAATTGATTGAAGTGTGAACCCCTAGCTCTAGAATGTTCCCGTCCATTGGTATTTTAGTTTAGTCAATTATTTAGATTTTATTTCTTTTAATTTAGATATAATTATTAATTCTTTATAATTCGATCATCTAGATAATTAAAATCACTATAGTTTGGTACTCAACATGGTCCTCGTGGGAATGATACTCTACTCATCACTTTATTACTTGTTAGCGATCCGTGCACTTGCGGTGGTTGCAAAATAGCAAAACAAGTTTTTGGCACCGTTACCAGGGACCGGTGCTTGATATTGAACGATTAGTGATTTGGTTACTCTAGACATTCTTATTTCTTTTATAGTTTATTTCTTGTCTAATTTTATTTTTGGTTATTTTTCTTATGAGGTACATTGAGATGTTTCATCAACAAGTCTTCACAAGTTTTATTCAACAACAGAATGAACCATTTTATAATGCTTGGAGAAGATTCAATGAATTGGTAGAGCAATTTGCCAATCATAGACTTTCAAATTATGAACTCACTCTCAATTTCTACAATGGTCTGAATGAAGTGACAAGGAATTGGGTAGATTATGGAGCTTGGGCTACTGGTGATCATGTTCTTTAAAGAAACCATAAGGATGCCATTCACTTATTGAATGACGTGGCAGATTTTGATTACCATTGGTATTGGGATCCTTCACTGCAGGGTTGGAGTCACCAATACCCTCCAGAAATCTATCAACATAATATTTCACACCAACCATTTGAGCTGTAATTAGAGAAGGGACTGGGACTTGAAGAGGCGATAGCTCTATTGGAAAATTTTGACAACCTTATAATGAACAATGAGCTATCACTCTATGAGGAGGAAACAAATGAACAAAGTTGGGAGAATGAATAAGCTTCATGGCAATTTGAACCTATAGAAGAGTTAAGCCTGAAGAACAAAATTCCTTTGAAGATAACTTACCAGTAAAGTTACCACAAGAGCAGGAGTTACTTGAAGAAGAAGTTGTACCTGAAGTTGAAGAAAACAACTCCTTATTGTTAAAGGGGCATTAGAAGAGTGCTTACATGAAGATAGATCAGAGGTGAAGGTGATAGATGAAGAAATTGATGAGACTATCAATTTAAGTTCATTAACGATGTTTACACATACACCACCAGAAGACCCTTTTCTATCATGGACACCTCCTACATCATCACATGTCCTCCATGAGCCAAAACAGTCCTCTTCCCAAGCATATAACTCTAAGCCATGTGTTGTTCATTTTATGTGCAATCTTGTTTCAGATCTTGCCAATCTTGAGGGTACCACAAATTAAGACCCATATGTGGTGTTACATGATACTATGGGCGAAAACCGCTCTTTGATCAATAATTCCAAAAGGGGTCAAGTTAATGACCTTAAATTAGCGCTTCTTGGGAGGTAACACAAGTTTTAAATTTAATCTTTGCATTTGTTTATTTCTTTTATTTTATCACCCTCCCAAACTTGATTTTGATGTTTGTTCACTTTGTAGGTTCAAGAAGCACTTGAAAGGAGCAATGGAGATCAAACTCACAAATCTTCAAGGGAAGGCACGCTTCAAGGGGGAGTATTCTATTTCCATTAGCTTTTCCTTGTTATTACATTTATGATGTTGCTCTTGACCTGTTTATGATATCTTGATGACATTGAGGACAATGTCAAATTTGAGTTTGGGGGTGCATTTCATGCATTGCATTCATATATTGCATTTCATCACCTTATTATGTCTATATTATATTTGTGTGTCAAAAATCCAGAAAATTTTTGCAAATTTTGAAAATTGTGGACTTTTTCAAAAAGTTTTTAACTTAGAATTATAACTAAAACCTTGATGAGCTAATGATTGGACTCTCTAGAAAAGAGGAATGAATGTAACTAAATGGGCAAAAAGGCTTCAATATATTGTTTGTGAAAAGCTAAATCGCCTAAGTGGAGTTAAACTAGTTAAACCCCTTCATAGCCATTAATCTGTCACATTGAACTTGCAAAATTAGGAGAAAATTTTTGAAATACAAGCAAGCCTAAAAATGCCTCACCAGCTTTAGAACATGTCTCTTGGACCTATCGAGATGAAATCCTAGCATATGCTTAATAAAGAGATGATTAATGCATTCTTTGATATAACCTCACTAAGCCTTAGCCACCCCTAATTAAAATATATCCCTTATAGCCAACTTGAAGCCTATATTTATCCCTTAAAATTTATTGCTTACCCATATTATTTACCTAGCCCCTAGCCTAAACACCTATCCTACCCTTTTGAGGAGGCTAAATGCATAAGTAAAAAGTATATTAAGTGAAAAAAAAAAGGTGGAGAGAGGATGTAGAACTCAAGAAAGAGTGCAAGTGTGCAATTGAAATTAAAGAAAAAGTTGCCTTTCCAACCCAACAAAAGCAATGAGTTTGGGGGAGAGGACAAAAGGGACATAAATAGAAAAAAAAAGGGAAAGAAGAAGAAAAAAAAACAAAAAAAAGAATAAGTCCCAGGATAAGTATTGTGGAGGCATGCTTGGCACTATAAAAAAACTAAAAGCCCCTCCTCTCCATATAAAATCAATAGAATAAACTTAGTATACTTGGTATTTTATGCATACATGCTATCCTCATATTTGCATTCCCGAAAAACCTTTCATTGGCAACCAAGTCATTATCCCTTTAGCCCCATTACAACCCTTTTAAAGACCTTTTGATCTTTTGAAAAGTGCATGCTACATTAGTGGAGATAAAAAATTGAGATATGCCTATAAAGTTGGAATTGAGTCACTTCATCACAATTATTCGCAATAGAGGCAAATTTAGGAGAGTAAGTGTTTCTAAAGTCTATCCTAATAAAACAGGTTATTTGTAACTTATTAATGGCCTTGCATAGAGGAATAATTAGTTGAAGCACCATAAAGGGGGTGAGGTTCTAGCAGGCAACTGTTGAGGTCCTTATGCCTTGAAAATGGGAATTGGTATGAAGGTTGAAGAGTGTCTAATTATGTGCAAGTTAAATGTCACACCTTACCCCTCTGTAAGGCATAACATGATCCCGTAGAATACCTAATGAACTACTGAACCTACCGATAACTCATTAAGTACCCTACAAGGGATTTTAAAATAATTTTCTTACTTTTGTTAAGTGGTGAGCATTTTCTAATTGGTTTCAAAACATTTAATTAAAGTTGCAAACTAGTTAAAATTTTTAGTCAATTTTATTTTTTCACAAATTTTATAAAAATTTCGGCAGAGTGCCTTCTATATTTTGAGAAAACAGTTCTTCAAATACCTGAAAAAAAGCACTTCTAATAATTTTCCTCAACAACTTCTTCAAATTCACAATTATCTCAATCAATTTCAACACATTTATCAACTTTCAAAATTCAAATTCACCATTTCCAATATCCAACAATCATCAAATACCATTAATGAATTTCATTCAATTCAAAATAAAATACTGCCATTCATATTTCATTAATGACAAAGTAATTTATATACATCATTGCAAAAATTTACATTAAAAGAAATTCAAACTAAATTTTATTACAAACTTTGTACAAGCTGCTCAAGACCAACTTTACATGCCCATACATTTACATGCAATACATACATCAAAATAAATATTTATAGTCAGGGTATAAATTATACCCGATAACTTCAAGTAGATAGATCCTCAATCCTCAAGTACTCATCTGCTCCTCTAGTCTCTAAATCAAGAATAATAATACATCACGAGTATTAGGACTCAGTAGTGCACAATATACTAAAATAATCTTTATGCAGAATTTAAATCACATTTATTCAAAACTTTGACTGAACATGAGAATTAAATACAAAATATGAATTATGAGATTTTAATCCAAACAAGTTCATTTCAAAGTATCAAAACACATTTCATAAAACCCACAGTTATATCATGCCATTTGAAACAAATATAATCTCAATAGCCAGAGGCTAAGGAGAAGTCACATCACAAGGCTAGCTAGCTCAAATATATGGATATCCATTCAATTTCTTCTTCTACTGGCACACACCTCAACACTTCAGCCAGAGAAGGAATCAAAATTCAAAACTGATTACCCCCACTAGTCATGCTAGTGAGGTGTTCAAATATATGGTCATGACACTGTGGTTTCAAAACTTATCTTAACAATTTACTAAACATTGCCATTTCAAATATACACAATAACTTTCAATAATTTAAATCAAAGCATCATAAATAATGTCACAATTCTCTATTTCAAATCATTCAAAGCAATATGCAGAGATAATTTATAAAAATTATACGTTGTGCACAAACCTTAAGCGAGTCGCCTCTTGGCCTTGACTCGATTCCTCAGGTTCTTTCCCGGTGTTCTTTTTCACTGAAACACACAGTTTCACAGTATTTCAGTATCATAACTTATCATTAGTCCAAAAATAAATTTACATTTACTTATACCTAGCTCTAATGTGCTAAACTCGACGTTCTTTAAATTTTGTGTTTCGGGGTTACTATTCACTATACTATTCAAGTCAATTTGTTGACTTTCTAAGGCTTAATAGGTATGGAAATTCCAACTTCACCCACATACCACATTTTGGTCACTAAATTTGTTGGTTTTGGTTGTTTACTCAAATTCTAAGTCTTTTAGGCAAATTTGCAAATTTTCAGTTTTGGTGTCTTAAGTTGCACTGTTCCATTGGTCATTTTTCTGTTAGAATTTGGCAAAACTTCCTCCATAGAAAATGTTCCCTATTGTCTTAAGTTTATTCTCCTTTTGAATCACTCCAATTGGAGTTTTGTAGCTCAAGTTATAGCCATTTGAGCCATGGCTGCCAGATTGGACTTAACCCAGATTTTCTGGGCAAATTTTAGTTCTGGCAGTTTTAGGTCACCAAATTTGGGTGGCCAAATGACTTGGTTAATGGCATAATTTGGATTTGTGTTCTTCATAAAAGTTTTAGGTCTATACCTCAACTGTCCACTGGTAAAATTTCAGGTCATTTAGATTTGCCTAGCTCAAGTTATGGCTAAGTGAACAAACACTATTCATTTGGTCATTTTGTACAGGGCAGATTGAGAATTTCCAGATTTAGTCAATTTGTTCACTAGGTTTTGGTCACTTTTTGGGCATGCTTCCTAAATGAAAATTATGTCATTTAGTATCTATTTTCATTCCCAATTGGTCTCATGCCAATTGGACTTGTAAATTTTCATTTTTGGTCCCTCAAAGGGACCTTGCAGCATGCCCACATTGAATCCAAATTTGCTTTTGGTTCAAACACTTCTAACACACTTCTTTTGGTCACAAATGACCATTTCTCACTTCAAACTAGGTCAAAGATATCATTTATCAATTTCTCACATTTTTGTCTCTAAACCCTAAGTGTCCAAAACCCTAGTTCACTCATTCTTTACATTTAGCTAATTCAAAGCCTTTAACCATAGTCATTCAACTCCTTGATGTTTATATTCCCATCCAAATCAATCAAACCATGCAAATCACACTCCCCACCATGTTGGCCGAAATTTAAGTTTGGTCCTCACAATTGTTTTTGTTTCATCTCTTTAACTTCTAAGCTATTATAGTTATATAAATCATCAAGATAAGGAGGAATGTAAGAATTAGCCACTAACCTCTTTAGATGTCTTTTTCCTCTTCTTATTTCTCCTCCTTTCTTCTTATTTTTGTAGACAATAGCTAAATCAAAGGTCTAGGTTAAGATTTACTTAAGGACTTTAGGGGAATTTATGGTTAATTTAGGGTGTATGAAGCTTGAATTTAGAGCTCTAATGGAGTTTTGAGAGAGAGAGCTTTGGGAGAGAGAGAGGCCGGCTGGTTGGGAGAGAAGACAAAATGAATTTTTTTTTTCTTTTCTTTTCTTTTATGTATTTTGTCTTATGGAAGACTAAAAAATCAACTAAAAAATCAATTTAATTAAATTTATTAATTATAGGATTTATGGCATCATGCATGATGTCATGCATGGTGTCACCTCTCTTCACTTTTTCATTTTCTTTTTTTTTTCTATTAGTTCTGTAATTTAATTCCCGACTCCTGAATTTTCTTTTCTCCGATTTTATTTGAAAGTTAGGTCAGGAGTCAGCTCTCGGGGTCAATTGACCAAATTGCCCCTCGCCGGTTCAACCCGGTTTGCAAATAATTCAATATTTCTTCTGGCTCTCTGATATAATTATTTGACCTGCTTAACAATTCTTTTTCTTGATTTTCTCTTTTCCACTGTGTTCGCAATGGTCCTAAGGACCGCGGCGTCACATTTTACGGTTCGAAATTTGAGTTTAAATCGACTTCGCAGTCGTTCCTAAGAAAGTCACCCATCGCTGTGACTCTCGGCTCGTTTAACTTCTTATGTTCTGTTTTTCTTATTTATACTTAACTAATTGAAAATTACTAATTATTTGTGTTTATGGCTTATCTAGTTGTCTTAAGTGTGGTTCTAATCCCCTTAATTGTCTAGACCGACTCCGATCACCGAAACAGTGAAATATACCAAGCTATACAAATAGGGGTGTTACAATTCTCCCCCCCTTAAAATAAATTTTGTCTCGAAATTTTACCTGGTATCAATCTCTGAACAGCTGTGGGTGCTGTCTCCTCATGTCCTCCTCTCGTTCCCAAGTAGCCTCCTGGCCCGAATGATGGTTCCACAACACTTTCACTAATGGTATTTGCTTGTTTTGTAGCTGCTTCACCTCATAAGCCAGAATCTCTATGGGTTCTTCCTCATATGTGAGGTCTGGATTCACTTCAATTTCTTCTACTGGTAGTACATAAGAGGGGTCTGATCGATACCTCCTCAACATAGACACATGAAAGACATTATGTATCTTCTCCAACTCTGGAGGTAGTGCCAAACGATATGCCAAGGGACCCACTCTTTCCAGAACCTCATATGGCCCAATGAAACGAGGACACAGTTTCCCCTTTCTACCGAATCTCATAATTCTCTTCCAAGGGGAAACCTTGAGGAATACTTTCTCACCCACTGCATACTCAATATCTCTTCTCTTTAAATCAATGTAGGACTTCTGACGGTCTAATGCAGTCTTAAGTCAATCTCTGATTAATCTAATTTTCTCTTCAGTTTGTTGAACAATTTCTGGCCCAATCATCTTTCTTTCACCCACGTCATCCCAACACAATGGGGTTCTACATTTTCTGCCATACAAAGCTTCATATGGAGGCATCCCAATGCTTGATTGGTAGCTGTTGTTGTAAGCAAACTCAATCAAAGGCAAGTGTGTGTCCCAATTGCCCTCAAACTCAATCACACAAGCCCGTAGCATGTCCTCCAAGATCTGAATTACCCTCTCAGTGGCCATGCATGCGTGGGTGGAATGCGACTTGAAGTTCAATCTAGTTCCTAGGGCTCTCTGAAGACTACCCCAGAATCTAGAAGTGAACCTAGGATCTCTGTCTGATACGATGGATACTGGCACTCCATGTAGTCTCACAATTTCATCAATGTACAACCTGGCCAATCTTTCTAAACTGTAGTCCATCCGAACTGGTAGAAAATGAGCAGACTTGGTCAGTCTATCAACAATGACCCATACTGCATCATGACTCTTCTGTGTCCTCGGAAGTCCCATCACAAAATCCATCGTTATTCTCTCCCATTTGCATTCTGGTACTGGTAGTGGATGTAACAACCCAGCGGGTACTTGATGCTCTGCCTTCACTTGCTGACAAGTTAGGCATTTGGAAACAAACTCTGCCACATCTATTTTCATACCCATCCACTAGTAATGCTCCTTTAGCCCCCTATACATTTTTATGCCACCAGGGTGCATGGCAAAAGGAGACTCATGTGCTTCCTTCAAAATGATCTTCCTCAATTCAACATCATTAGGAACACATATTCTGCCCTGGTGTAGCAGTAGACCATCATCTCTAACTGAGAATTCTGGTTTCTTGCCCTACCGAACTTCTTCCAACAGCTTCTGATACCTTTCATCATTCTAAGTAGCCATTCTGATCTGATCAATCAACACTGGCTGTACATGCCATGCAACTGCTGTCTGTCCCTCATCATTAATCTCTAAGTTGGCATGTAATGATCTCAACTCATGTACCATAGACAAAGGAGTAACTCGTAGACTCGCCATAGTCTTGTGACTTAAGGCATCAGCCACAACATTAGCTTTCCCTGGCTGATAGTCTATCAGACAATCATAGTCTTTGATTAACTCTAACCATCTCCTCTGTCTCAAATTCAGCTCTTTCTGGGTACCCAAATACTTCAAACTCTTATGATCTGTGTAGATGTAACACTTTTCCCCATATAAATAATGTCTCCAGATCTTAAGAGCAAACACTATAGCTGCAAGCTCCAAATCATGTGTCAGATAATTCCTCTCATGCGGTTTTAGCTGGCGTGATGCATAGGCAATGACATTCCGATCTTGCATCAATACACAGCCTAACCCATTATGAGAAGCATCACTGTAAACTGTGTATTCTTTACCTAGAGTAGGAAAAGTCAGGACTGGAGCACGTAAAGTCAGGACTGGAGCTTTAGTCAAACATTTCTTTAATTCATCAAAACTCTATTGGCATTTATCCGTCCATTGAAATTTCACATCTTTTAGAAGTAATTTTCTCAATGGGGATGCCAACATGGAGAATCCCTTTACAAATCAACGGTAGTATCCAGCTAAACCCAGAAAACTGCGAATCTCCGTGATATTTTTGGGTGGCCTCTAATTAAGGACAGCTTCTATCTTACTTGGATCTACCTTGATGCCCTCTTCTGATACTACATGCCCCAAGAAAGATATTTCCTTCAACCAAAATTCACACTTTGACAATTTGGAGTATAGCTATTTCTCCCTCAAAGTCTGTAGTACAATCCGTAGTGTCTATCATGCTCTTCTGCACTCCTCGAATAGACCAATATATCATCTATAAATACCACAACAAACTGGTCGAGGTATGGTCTGAAGATAGTGTTCATCAGATCCATAAAGGCAGCCGGAGCATTAGTCAACCCGAATGGCATAACCAAGAACTCATAATGGCCATAGGGGTTTCTAAAGGCAGTTTTAGGAATACTTTGCTCTTGTACTTTCAACTGATAATAACCTGATCTCAGGTCAATTTTGGAGAACACAGCTGCACCCCTCAACTGGTCAAACAAGTCATCAATGCGGGGCAAAGGATATCTATTCTTTATTGTCACCTTATTCAACTGCCGATAGTCAATACATAAGCGGAGAGTGCCATCCTTCTTCTTAACAAACAACACTGGTGCTCCCCAAGGTGACACACTAGGGCGGATAAAGCCCTTGTCAAGCAGCTCTTGCAACTGCACTTTCAACTCTTTCAATTCTGCAGGTGCCATTCTATATGGTGTTATGGAGATTGGGTCCACACCAGGCATAACATCAATCTCAAATTTCACCTCTCTTTCTGGAGGTAATCCTAGCAATTCATCAAGAAAACATCCGGAAAGTCACATACAGTAGGGATGTCCCTCAGTGCTGGGCTCCCCACTTGGGTGTCTATAACATGTGCCAAGTATGCTTCACACCCCTTTCTGATCATTTTTCTGGCTAGTGCAGCCGAAATGATGTTTGATGGCAGTAAATGCCTCTCCTTATGTATTACCACATCACTGTACAAAGGGAGACCAAAAGTGACTGTCTTCAGTATACAGTCAATCATGGTGTGATGCCTGGCTAACCAATCCATGCCCAAAATGATATCATACTCTTTGAAGGGCATTTCAATCAAATCTGACAGAAAAACATGTCCTTGGATCACCAAAGGGCAGTCTTTATAGATTCTGTTGACCCGAACCTCTTGTCCTAATGGACTAGTTACTAGCACTTCAAAACCCATTTGGACACATGGAACAGCAAGTGAACTGACTATGCTAGCACTAACATATGAGTGGGTTGAACCCGGATCAAACAACACAAATACTTCTTGATCAGAGATAAAGAATGTACCAGCTACCACATCGGAAGTCTCAGCCTCTTCTCGCTGTCTCATCGTGTAAACTCTGGCTGACGAACTTCCTTGTGCTGACTGACCAACAAAGCCCTGACTGCCTGAAGCAGTGCCTCTACCTCTACCTCTTCCTCTGCCAACTGATTGTGAACCTCTGGGAGCAGGACTCTGAATAGATCCTTCGACAGTAGTAGGAGCTGGACCATATCTCGGAGCACTAGTGCAGTCTTTAGCTAAATGGCCCTTGCCTCCACAGTTAAAACAGGCTCCAGTAGCCCAATAGTATTCTCCCCCATGAATCTTGCCACAAGTCTCACAGGGGTGGGCAGGATATGAACCCCTGCTTGACTACTGACCAGACCTAGGGGGTCTCTGTCCAAAAAATCTGCCTCTTCCAAATCTTCCACCTCGACCCCTACTGGGTCCACTAAATTTCTTTCTCTTCCCAGAAGTACCACCAGAACTTGGCTCTACTGACTTTTCTCCCTTGTCTTTCTCTGATTTCTCAACTTTTTCTGATTTTTCTTTTACAGGTGTTGCTTCTGATTCAATCCTTTCTAGCTCAAGTGCTTGGGACATGAGTTCTGAAAAATTATTGTGTCTAAATCCCACTACTTGCATTCTCAAACTGGGCTTCAAACCAGTCTCAAATCTCTTGCATCTTACCTTGCTAGTAGAAAGGAGACTCCCCACATAATGGCTTAAGCGGGAAAACTCCCTCTCATATTCTGCCACTGATTTACTCCCTTGCTTCAAACTCAGAAATTCTTGCAACTTTTGATCCACATATGCGTCTGGGATATATTTCTGTCTAAATTCTCTGATGAAGTCATCCCAGGTCAGTACTGGTGGTTCAGCTAAGCTGTGGGGAATGGACTTCCACCAATCATATACATCACCTTGCAGTAGAGACACAGAATATTCAAACTTCAGTTCATCTTGGCAGTGCAGCTTCTTAAATACTCTGTCCATTCTTTCAAGCCATTGCTCTGCCTCTAAAGGGTCCACTGTATCCTTAAATTCTATAGCCCCATACTTCAATAACTTATCATACTGTCTGGCTGGAGGTAGTGGTTGTGCCACAGGTGTCTGGGGTAGAGCTTGAACAGGCATACCCCCAGCCATTTATTAAAACATCGCAGCCATCTGCTGTGCAAACTGTACAGGAAACTGCAGTATTTGTGGTGCTGGTGCTACAGATCCACTGACATTCTGTAAAGCTAGGGCTTCCCCTTGTGCCTCAGCTTCAACAGATTGCTCGACTGAGCAATCCCCTTCTTCCATTTCAGTCTGAAGTTAGGGTATCTCCTGAATAAGTAACACATGGAGATTTCCCTCTGTTAGTTCATATTTATGATGTAATGCACTGTATGTAACAAATATGGACATTGAGCAGTTGCACTTAGCAAGGAAAGACACAAATTCTCAAGTTAAAACATACTTTAAAAATTTGCTCTGATACCACTAAAACATGTCACACCTTACCCCTCTGTAAGGCATAACATGATCCCATAGAATACCTAATGAACTATTGAACTTCACCTACCGATAACTCATTAAGTACCCTACAAGGGATTTTAAAACAATTTTCTTACTTTTGATAAGTGGTGAGCATTTTCTAATTGGTATCAAAACATTTAATTAAAGTTGGAAACTAGTTAAAATTTTTGGCCCATTTTGTTTTTCCTCAAATTTTGTAAAAATTTCGACAGAGTGCCGTCAGTATTTTGAAAAAACAGTTCTTTAAATACCTGAAAAAAAAGCACTTCCAATAATTTTCCTCAACAACTTCTTTAAATTCACAATTATCTCAATCAATTTTAACACATTTATCAACTTCCAAAATTCAAATCCACCATTTCCAATATCCAACAATCATCAAATACCATTAATGAATTTCATTCAATTCAAAATAAAATACTACCATTCATATTTCATTAATGACAAAGTAATTTATATACATCATTGCAAAAATTTACATTAAAAGAAATTCAAACTAAATTTTATTACAAACTTTATACAAACTTTGTACAAGCTGCTCAAGACCAACTTTACATGTCCATACATTTACGTGCAATACATACATCAAAATAAATATTTACAGTCAGGGTATAAATTATACCTGATAACTTCAAGCAGATAGATCCTCAATCCTCAGCAGCTCAGTCTACTACTCCTCTAATCTCTAAATCTGCGACAGCAATAACAGCCATCACTGAGTACTAGGACTCAGTGGTGCACAACATACTAAAATAATCTTTATGCAGAATTTAAATCACATTTATTCAAAACTTTGACTGAACATGATAATTAAATACAATACTGAACATGAGAAATAAATACAAAATATGAATTATAAGATTTTAATCCAAACAAGTTCATTTCAAAGTATCAAAACACATTTCATAAAACCCACAGTTATATCATACCATTCGAAACAAATATAATCTCAATAGCCAGAGGCTAAGGAGAAGTCACATCACAAGGCTAGCTAGCTCAAATATATGGATATCCATTCAATTTCTTCTTCTACTGGCACACACCTCAACACTTCAGCCAGAGAAGGAATCAAAATTCAAAACTAATTACCTCCACTAGTCATGCTAGTGAGGTGTTCAAATATATGGTCATAACACTGTGGTTTCAAAACTTATCTTAACAATTTACTAAACATTGCCATTTCAAATATACACAATAACTTTCAATAATCTAAATCAAAGCATCATAAATAATGTCACAATTCTCTATTTCAAATCATTCAAAGCAATATGCAGAGATAATTTACAAAAATTATATGTTGTGCACAAACCTTAAGCGAGTCACCTCTTGGCCTTGACTTGATTCCTCGGGTTCTTTCCCGGTGTTCTTTTTCACTGAAACATATAGTTTCACAGTGTTTTAGTATCATAACTTATCATTAGTCCAAAAATAAATTTACAATCACTTATACCTAGCTCTAATGTGCTAAACTCGACGTTATTTAAATTTTGTGTTTTGGGGTTACTATTCACTACACTATTCAAGTCAATTTGTTGACTTTCTAAGGCTTAAGAGGTATGGGAATTCCAACTTTACCCACATACCACATTTTGGTCACTAAATTTGTTAGTTTTGTTTGTTTACTCAAATTCTAAGTCTTTTAGGCAAATTTGCAAATTTTAAATTTTGGTGTCTTAAGTTGCACTATTCCATTGGTCATTTTTCTGTTAGAATTTGGCAAAACTTCCTTCATAGAAAATGTTCCCTAATGTCTTAAGTTTATTCTCCTTTTTGAATCACTCCAAGTGGAGTTTTGTAGCTCAAGTTATAGCCATTTGAACCATGGCTGCCGGATTGGACTTAACCTAGATTTTCTGGGCAAATTTTAGTTCTGGCAGTTTTAGGTCACCAATTTTGGGTGGCCAAATGACTTGGTTAATGGCATAATTTGGGTTTGTGTTCTTCATGAAAATTTTAGGTCTATACCTCAACTATCCACTAGTAAAATTTCAGGTCATTTAGACCTGCCTAGCTCAAGTTATGGCCAAATGAACAAACACTATTCATTTGGTCATTTTGTACAGGGCAGACTGAGAATTTTCGGATTTGGTCAATTTGTTCACTAGGTTTTGGTCACTTTTTGGGCATGCTTCCTAAATGAAAATTGTGTCATTTAGTGTCTATTTTCATTCCCAATTGGTGTCATACCAATTGGACTTGTAAATTTTCATTTTTGGTCCCTCAAAGGGACCTTGGTCATGCTACCAGCAGCATGACCACATTGAATCCGAATTTGCTTTTGGTTCAAACACTTCTAACACACTTCTTTTGGTCACAAATAACCATTTCTCACTTCAAACTAGGTCAAAGACATCATTTACCAATTTCTCACATTTTTTTTCTCTAAACCCTAAGTTTCCAAAACCCTAGTTCACCCATTCTTTACATTTAGCTAATTCAAAGCCTTTAACCATAGTCATTCAACTCCTTGATGTTTATATTCCCATCCAAATCAATCAATGTAATACCCCTATTTGCATAGCTTAGTATATTTCACTATTCTGATGACCGGTGTCGGTCCGGACGACTGAGGGGATTAGAACCATACTTAAGACAACTAGATAAACCATAAACACAAATAATTAGTAATTGTTAAATAGTTAAGTATAAATAAGAAGAACAGAACATAAGAAGTTAAATGAGCCGAGAGTCACAGCGATGGGTGACCTTCTCGGGAAGGACTGCAAAGTCGATTTAAAGTCAAATTTCGAACCGTAAAAAGTGACGCTGCGGTCCTTAAGACTATTACAAATACTATGGAAAAGAGAAAATCATGAAAAAGAATTGTTAAGTCAGTCAAATAATTAAGTCAGGGAGCCGAAAGAAATGTTGAATTATTTGCAAACCGGATTGAATCGGCGAGGGGCAATTTAGTCAATTGACCCCGGGAGCTGACTCCTGACCTAACTGTTACATAAAATCGAAGAAAAGAAAATTTCAGGATCGAAAATTAAATTAAAGAACTAATGAAAAAATAAATAAATAAAAAAGAAAATGAAAAAGGTGAAAAGAGATGACATCATACATGACATCATGCATGATGCCATAATTATTATAATTAAAATTTATTTAATTTAAATTTGTGGTCTTACTAACTCATAAAAGAAAAGAAAACAAAAAAAAAAGGGGACTTCATCTTCCATTGCCGTCTCTCTCTCTCCCAAGTTCTCTCTCTTAAATTTTCCTCCATGAAAGCTTATTTTTAAGCTTTCTAAACCCTAAATCCCACCATAGAAAGTTAAACCTCCAACATTAAACCTTGATTTCAAGCCTTGATAGAGGACTTGACAAGAAAAAGAAAGAAGAAAAGAAGAAGGAAATTGGAGAATTCAAATCCAAGTGGAGGTAAGAACAATAATTTGAAAATTTTAGATTATTAGTTGTGTTTGTAACTTAAAGTAACTTAGAAGTTAAGGAAATGAAATGAAATCAATTGTTTAAGGACCAAACTGAAAATTCGGCCAACTAGGGTTGCTATGCATATGCTTGTGTTTTGATTTAATTTAATATGTTAGGCAAGTTGTATGAAGGTGGAAGTGAGATTGACATGCTTAGATTTGGTTAAATGTAACTACTAGTGTGGTTAGGGTTTGGACACTTAGGGTTTAGAGGCAAAAATGTGAGAAATTGGTAAATGATATGTTTGACCTAGTTTGAAGTGGGAAATGGTCAATTGTGACCAAATGAAGTGTGTTGGAAGTGTTGGAGTTGAGATTAAATTCGAATTCAATGTGGTAATGCTGCTGGCAGCAGGACCAAGGTCCCTTTGAGGGACCAAAACTGAAAATTTACAAGTCCAATTGGTATGAGACCAATTGAGAATGAAAATAGACACTAAATGACACAATTTTCATTTAGGAACCATGCCCAAAAAGTGACCAAAACCTAGTGAACAAATTGACTAAATCCAGAAATTCTCAGTCTGTCCTGTACAAACTAACCAAATGAACAGTATTTGTTCATTTGGCCATAACTTGAGCTAGGCAGGTCTAAATGACCTGAAATTTTACCAATGGACAGTTGAGATATAGACCTAAAACTTTCATGAAGAACATAAATCCAAATTATGCCATTAACAAAGTCATTTGGCCACCCAAATTTGGTGACCTAAAACTGCCAGAACCAAAATTTGCCCAGAAAATCTGGGTTAAGTCCAATCCGGCAGCCATGGTTCAAATGGCTATAACTTGAGCTACAAATCTCCAATTGGAGTGATTCAAAAGGAGAATAAACTTAAGATAATAGGGAACATGTTCTATGAAGAAAGTTTTGCCAAATTCTAACAGAAAAATGACCAATGGGATAGTGCAATTTAGGACACCAAAACTAAAAATTTGAAAATTTGCCTAAAAGACTTAGAATTTGAGAAAACAACCAAAACCAACAAATTTAGTGGTCAAAATATGATATGTGGGTGAAGTTGGAATTCCCATACCTATTAAGCCTTAGAAAGTCAACAAATTGACTTAAATAGTGTAGTGAATAGTAACCCCGAAACACAATTTAAAGAACGTCAAGTTTAGCACATTAGAGCTAGATAAAAGTGAATTTGAATTTATTTTGGATTTATAATAAGTTATGATACTGAAACACTGTGAAACTGTGTGTTTCAGTGGAAAAGAATACCGGGAAAGAACCCGAGACATCGAGTCAAGGCCAAGAGGCGACTCGTATAAGGTTTGTGCACAACTAACTCTTTTGTTATTTTTTTTACTTCTAAATTGATTTGAACAAGTTTATTTTGTGACTTATGATTTTGTTGTGTTGAGAATTTTAACTTATTGAATGAAATTGTATAATTTAAATATAAATTTTCTTACGCATTTAAGGACTTATTGCATGGTTTTGAGGATTGTAAATTTTAAGTTTGATGTGTTGCCAACCTTGAGCATGAATTTATGATGATTAAATATGTTGATGATTTGTAAACACTTTGTAAATAGAAATTGTTTTGAATATGATTTGAAACCATAGTTGACATGGCAAAATTTGTTGTGAATTCTCATTAGCTTGTCTAGTGAGATATCTCCTCCACTAGATGGGGCGAGTTCCTTCCTCTCTGGCTTGCCAGTTGGGGAAGAATTTGAATGAGTACTCATATACACTAGCTAGTCTTTGTTCCTCCCTTTTAGCCTTGGTTATTAGGAGAGTGTGAAATGTCGTGGTGTATAACACGACATCTATTTGAATTTTGGGTCATGGGTTCAACTGTGTGAATTGTTGGCAACGCCCTTTAAATTATGCATAATTTGATAAATTGTGATTGAAATAAATAATTTGTTAGTGATTCAAAATATTTTTGTATTGTTTCGGAATTTAAAAGAAATGTAAATAAATAGTTATTAATTGATCAAAATGTTATTCAAATGAATAATTTGCATGAATGAAAATAATAATTTTTGTATGTCATGAATTTTGAAGAATTTAGAAATTTTAAATTTTTATTCATTATGATTTGTTAAGAATAATTTATATTAAGTTTTAAATTATTAGTTTGTACACCACTAAGTTTACCACTCGGCGATAGCTTTGTATGCTATCACAGGTGAAAGAAAATATAGAGCAGCTGAGCGAGGTTACTGAAAGACACGGTGAGATTATCCTCGGGTATATCATAGGTATACCCTTGTACATTAGCTTTTGATGTAATTCTGTAATTATATGTATGAAATTTCCTTTGAGCAGTTGTACCAACTCTTTTGTAATATATATATTTCGATTGTAATCAAATACAAATTATTGTAATATTATCTTGAGATTTTATATACTTATAAAGTTTTGCATTATTAAATTTTAATGCTCCCATGAATGTGAAAATTAATTTGGTTACCTCAATGAGATGTTTTAATATTTGATTTAATTTATACTATGTATTGAGTGGTTTATGCGGATTTGTGAAATGAGATTGAATAATAGAGTTGGGATTGAGAAATATATTGGGAGTGTCTTTATTTTCAGGTTTTGAAGAACTGTTTTCTCAAAATACAGACGACACTTTGCCGAAATTTTTATAAAAATTGTGGAGATTTTAAATATCTAAAAATTTAATTTATGTTTGGACTTTAAATAAAGATTTTTAATATTTGATAAAAATTTTACCCACCAATTTAAAAATGAACGAAAATTATTTTAAAATCCCTTGTAGTATATTTAATGGGTTACCGGTAGGCGAAGTACGGTAATTCATTAGGTGTAGTACGGGAGCATGTTACATCTTACGAGGAGTAAGGTGTGACAATCAAACCATGCAAATCACACTCCCCACCATGCTGGCCGAAATTTAAGTTTGGTCCTCACAATTGTTTTTGTTTCATTTCTTTAACTTCTAAGTTATTACAATTATATAAATCATAAAGATAAGGAGGAATGTAAGAATTAGCCACTAACATCTTTAGATGTCTTTTTCCTCTTCTTATTTCTCCTCCTTTCTTCTTCTTTTTGTAGGCAATAGCTAAATCAAAGGTCTAGGTTAAGATTTACTTAAGGACTTTAGGGGAATTTATGATTAATTTAGGGTGTATGAAGCTTGAATTTAGAGCTCTAATGGAGTTTTGAGAGAGAGAGCTTTGGGAGAGAGAGAGGCCGGCTGGTTGGGAGAGAAGAAAAAATGAATTTTTCTTTTCTTTTCTTTTCTTTTATGTATTTTGTCTTATGGAAGACCAAAAAATCAATTTAATTAAATTTATTGATTATAAGATTTGTGGCATCATGCATGATGTCACCTCTCTTCACTTTTTCATTTTCTTTTTTTTTCTATTAGTTCTTTAATTTAATTATCGATTCTAAAATTTTCTTTTCTCTGATTTTATTTGATAGTTACGTCAGGAGTCAGCTCTCGGGGTCAATTGACCAAATTGCCCCTCGCCGGTTCAACCCGGTTTGCAAATAATTCAATATTTCTTCCGACTTCCTGACCTAATTATTTAACCTGCTTAACAATTCTTTTTCGTGATTTTCTCTTTTCCACTGTGTTCACAATGGTCCCAAGGACCGCGGCGTCACATTTTTTCGAAATTTGAGTTTAAATAGACTTCCCAGTCGTTCCCGAGAAGGTCACCCATCACTGTGATTCTCGGCTCGTTTAACTTCTTATGTTCTGTTTTTCTTATTTATACTTAACTAATTGACAATTACTAATTATTTGTGTTTATGGCTTATCTAGTTGTCTTAAGTGTGATTCTAATCCCCTTAATTGTCTGGACCGACTCCGGTCACCGGAACAGTGAAATATACCAGGCTATACAAATAGGGGTGTTACATTAAAGTTTTTTTTGTTATGTTTCTAAGTACCTCAATGAGTTTTTTATAAAGTTTTAATTTGCTTTAGGACAAGCAAATGTTTGAGTTTGGAGGTATTTGATTGCATCAAATTATATAGACATTTAAGGTTAATATGCATTGCATTTTATTAGCATTTAGTATCCTTATATGTTTTCATTATTATTTTAGAAAGCATGTTAATCCGACTCAATTCATTGATTTTTATATTTAATTAGGTGTTTTTATGTGGTTCTAGAATCAAATATGAGTTTGGAAGAGACCTAGAGGTCAAAACGTGAAGAATACAGGGCCAGAAGCAGTACACGGGCCGTGTAACCTGCCTCGTGTAATTTCCTAGACCCTGTGTAACTCTCTAGACTGAAGAAAACGTGAAAAATGAAGTGGCAAAAATTTACACGAGGCGTGTATCACTATACAGCCCATGTAAAGTCCCCTGACAGCAATTCTGATGCGACTTTTCTTCGCTCCAACTCGACCCGGATGGACTCCTAATGCTTCTAGGACTCTAAATTAGGGTTTTTACACCAGATATAAATAGAATAAGTCAGGAATTGAGGAAAAAGAGAGAATTTACATCCAAAGAGGAGAATTAACATTCAAGAGCCGATTCACATTCAAGGAGGCACATCAACCTCAAGGGAAGCAAGGGAGAAACAAGATCTGTAAGATTGCTAGAGGGATTTTTAGCTAAAGTTCCAAAAGTCAAAGGCTGCAATTCTTTTTCTGGGTTCTTTCACTCTATTTTCTTCTCATGTCTTCTCTTTATCTTTTTATAATCTTGAATGTAAAACTCACCATGGGTGAGTAGGTTCTTTATTCTAATGTTAGGGTGTAGCACTCTCAATTTCATTATGGATCTGGTTTGATTTTATTTAATACATTGGGTATTTTATTCTTTGATTCAATCTCTTGTGATCTTAATGCATGCTATGTGTTGGTACCCACTTAGTATTGATTACAGATATTAATTGAAGGACTAAAAGGTGAAGATTAATATTAGAAAATTGAGATTTTGAACCTAGGAAATCTGACCTAGAGATAGGCTGATGACCTTTGTGGAGTTCCAAAATTAATCAAAAATCTTAATGGGTTTTAATTAATTTAATCATCACGAAAGTAGGGTTTAGGTTAATTAAAATACACCTTGAGTGCCTTGAGAGAGGACTTAAGATAACTTAGAATTAATTTCCATTAAAGTAATAATCTCCCAACTATTGAATGAATTAGATTGATTCTATAATTGATTGAAGTGTAAACCCTTAGCTCTAAAATGTTCCCGTCCATTGGTATTTTAGTTTAGCCAATTATTTAGATTTTATTTCTTTTAATTTAAATATAATTATTAATTCTCTATAATTCGATCGTCCAGATAATTAAAATCACTATAGTTTGGTACTTAACACGGTCTTCGTGGGAATTATACTCTATTTATCACTTTATTACTTGTTAGCGATCTGTGTACTTGCGGTGCTTGCAAAATAGCGAAACAATACACAAGTTAATCACCAAGTTAAATGTGATTTAATTGATTAATTAAAGAGTTTAATTGATTAATTAAATAGGTTTGGTTTGTAATAAGATTGCAAAGTCTCTAGCATGGCTTGAAACCAAATCAAGGTTATTGAATATATAGTACAAGTTAAATTTATATTTAAAGTGTTTAAATATAAATTTAATTGTGAGAAATTAATTAATTGAGACTAATTAATTAATTTATATTTGATATAAATTGATTAGAAGAGAAGAAATAATGATTTTGGGTTGAGAACTCAAAATTAAAATATAAGGGTAATTTGGTCATTTCACAGGGTAACATGTGGCACCATGAGATAGTGACCCATGGCACCATATAAGCTTGCCATTTGTCTTCCTATCATGTAAGATGATCAAAATCAAGATTAAGTCTAGCTTTAACACTTGGCTTAATGTGATTAAGTCAATTAAAATTTAGATGCAATATGGTGATGATATGTGGCAAGGGTTTTAAGTGATGACCTAATTATAAAAGAGAAAAAAAAAAAGAAAAATAAAAATACACTCTTATTTTTCTCTAAAGGTGCTGCCACATATCTCTTCTCTTCTTCTTCTCTCATCAATTCAAAGAGAAATCAATTGTTTTCTTTGAATTAAAATTGCTAGAAATTGTTTATAGTGTCCTATACACACATACAACCTCTCTAAAGGGAAAAACCCAATTTATAATTGGTTGGCAAGGCTTAAGAAGCAAGAATGGGGGCTGCCCATTGTTGAGTGTACAAGCTAGAGGGACAATATTTGGGGTCCTAGGTGCTTCATAAAAGTGCCAATTATATCAATAGTGCATCAAAAAGGTTAGTGCACATATTCTTCTTTTAAACTAGGGTTCAATTGAATTAATTTGTTAATTCAAAAATCTTAAATGGAAAATGTAGATCTTAATATATATTAAAAGTGATTTAATTTGCAATTGAGCATTGAAATTAATTAGGCACATAATGGATGTGGCATGATGCATGAAACCCTAGAAGAAAAATTTTAAATTCAATGCTCTAATCTAATAATTTACATACTTCCGCTCCTTTAATTTGGGCAAATGAGTACTCATTGGAAAGCTAAGAAGTAGGGATACAACTTTCTTGAAGAAGTCAGAGACAGAATGGGAAGGAAAGTGGCTGAAAATTGGCCATGATTGAATAGCAAAGAATCTGTCTTTTTGAATTTCAAAAATTTTCCAAGTTTGGTTCTTATTTGTGGATAAGGTTTTTTATTGTAAAGATCATCTTTGGCAGTAGGAGAGACACACCTTCAATACCTTCAACACCTTCAAGACCTTCATTCTCCATTCACATTCATAGTTTTAGATTTCTTCATTTTACTTTTTTTTGTAAGCCATGAATATGAGCAGCTAAGTTTTTAATTTTAGTTCAAGGGATTCTAGTTCTTGTGCATGATTTGTGAGACCAGGTTCTTAATTTAAATTATGCCTTTTTGAATATCTATTGTTTCTCGATTTCATTATTTTTTATCTATTGAATGATTTGCTAAAAAGGCCTATTAGTTAATTGTTTGATGTGATTAATTACGAGTTCATCTTCATAACCCGTAATTATTGTGTAAGATTGAATGTGAGTAGCCATTAGGTTTTATTGATTATGATCCAAATTTTCAATAATAACCTAAGGAAATAATAGGGTGAATTAAATGATTTATCCTTTATAAATCGTTGTTCAAGCTTAACTACTTCCTGTTCTTAAAGCAGTTATTAAATTGATGAGTATCGCTTAATACCAATTTAGTTAATAATTAGAGTCAACAAGATTGCTGGGCTCGAATTGACGAGTATAGGGAACTTAGGGGTTTTACCTCGCTGTTTGGCAAATCTATGTTAAGTATTCAATAAGAGATAATTATATTTCTTTTTTGCCATGATTGAGTCATGCATTGAAATGTGAATTACCTTGGACTGAAGTTTGTTTAAATTGAGAGTTTTATACCTAAATTTAGTTCTTTAATTTCTGAACTTGATTTCTTCTGATTTAGTGTTACAACCCCCCTCCCCCCTACCACCTTTGTTTTTTTTTCTATTACACACATGCACGAAATTTGGTAACTTAGTCTCTAGGGTTCAACCTGGATTATCACTTTGTAATATCCTCACTTTACATAGTCCGTATGTCTCACTGTTCTGACTGCTAATGTCTGCCCGGAAAGTCAGAATATCTAGAACTACACTTAATTGACAGTGAGAAAGTATAAAATAATGAAATATGTGATGAGAAAAATTAAGAAAAAATAAAAGAGATAAAATGTAACTAAGTTAAACGAGCCAAACCAGTAGCGATGGGTAACCGCACCGGGAAGTTATGGCGAAGACTGTTGACTAGCCCTGGACCGGCGGGAACCCCAGGAAATATTTTCAGGATCGAATTAAAGGTCTACTGAGGTGTAATTGACATTGGAAATATCAAAGAAAAATTAATAAGTTAGTATAAATGAAAAACAAATATTAAAGAAAATGGCGCGTCGAGGACCTAATCGGTAGCACCGAAAAATTCAAAGTACAACCCGAAGAGGGGCATTTTGGTAAATTGATACCTCGAGTTAACTTTTGACCTCAATATCCATTAAAAATAAGTGATATTAAAAATTTGAAAATTCCATGAAAATAAGAGATTTTACACATAATGTTATTAAAGGAATTATGGGGGATTAATTAAAATATTAATAAGTTTAATTATTATAACATTAAACTATACTTGTGGAGTATATTATATCAATTAACCTCAAGTTAGTGGACCACTATATAAGTACATATGGTATAGATTTCATCACTTGGAAAACCTCATTTTCTTCATTTCAATTCCATAGCCGAATGATCCTTCTCCCAAACCTCCATGGCCGCACCATGTAAGAGCTCCATGTTCTCCATGATCAAGCCATTATTTCTTCAAGCTCCCTCCATGAAAAATGATCCTTACATCATGGGCAACACATAGGCAGCAAAAAGAAGAAGTTTGAGTGAGGTTTTACAAAGCTCAAAATAAGGTTAGTGCTAGTTTTCTTATCTTCCTTAATTAAACTTTGTGTTAAGGTTAAGACAAGTTGAATGGTTAAGAAAAATTGAAGAAATGATTGAGTTTTGGTAAATCTTAATTTCGGCAGCCATGGTAATGTAAGAAGTTTGGTTTATTTTTATGGGTAAATGATGGGTAGTAATGTCAATGAAGGGAATTATATGAATTAGGATATAATGGTATGTGGGTGTTTGAGATTTGATCATGGATTAGGGTTTGAATTGATTATAGGAGATTTGTACAATTATTGAATTGTGGCAGCCTTGATGAGCTTGGATATGGATTAATTTATGTCTATAGTTGTTGAATAATGATGTTAATTAATGTGATCTAAGTGTTAGAATTTGATTGCAAGTGTACATGTATGATTAAACATGTGAATTGAGGATTTGAAAAACATATTGAAGACCTTGAGAATATGTTCATATTCGGCAGCCATGAAGAACCAAGAAGATTGAGAATTTCATGAATTAAATTGGTAAATTACAGTATTGATGATTGATGGAGGTGTATGGTAAAAATTCTAAATGAAATTTCATGTATTAGTTAGGTGATTTCATATGTAACTTATGTTGATATTGACTTTGTGAATTAGGATTGTATTTGGGGTATTGAGGATTTGTATTTACTGCTCCAATTAACCATAATGAGATGTGATGAATAATGTTAGTGTATTATAAATCCAGAATTCAAGTATGGGAGTTTAAGGATTAGGGCCTTGAATATGTATTATTTGTGTAATTGAAGAATTATATAAGGGCAGTATGCTTTTGGAGCTATAACCCTAATTGTGTGACCCCAATTGGTATGAGGTCAATTGAAGGTAAAACTAGGCATAAAATGTGACAACTTCCATAGAGAAACTTTGCTTAAATTCTGTTTGGAAAGTGACGCTAAAACTGACTTAATCTGGATTTGCAACCTTGCAAACCTGAAAACTGACCATTTGAATAGTGATTACGTAATTGGCCATAACTCCCTGTAGATAAGTCCGAATGACCTAAAATTTATATCGATGGAAAGCTTAGACATAGGGCTACAACTTTGGTGAAGATCATAGAACCCAGAAATGTCATTTACTAAGTCAAATAGCTTGCAAAATTTGAGGTATCAAAACTATCCAGAACCATTGCAACCCAGAATTTGACCATATGAATAGTAATCACTCATTTGACCATAACTCACTCAAAACAGGTCCAAATGACCTGAAATTTATATCAATGGAAAGATTAGACATAGAGCTACAACTCTTATGAAGACATTAAAGCTCAGAAATGATCAGAACCAAGTCAAATTACTTGCCCAAATTAGGGTACTAAAAATACTAGAATGGAATTTGACCTAAAAAAAGGACCTAAACTTGCATTGAAAATACAATCTGTCTAGCTTTAGCAAATTGACCATATCTTGGTCTAAATAACTCAGAATGACCTCAAATCTGTGCCAAAAGTTCAATAAGATATAGAGCTACAAATTTACTTCTTTGACCAGAAGCTAAAAATCAATGAAAATAGGACATTTAGCTAGACCAATCTAGCATACTAAAAGTGAAAAATATACAATAATATGCAATGAAGCTTAGAAATAATTTGGCAATAAATGCCAACTTGTGAGAATTGTAAATTGCACTATACTGGACATTTTGATACTAGAATCAACTTATCCATGATGTATAAAATGGTCAACATGTTCGTTGACCAGTGAAAGGCATAATGACATATAAACCCTAAAAATAAAGAATTAAATATGTAAACTTGTAATATGCCCTAGTTTGCCTAGTTGACTAGTTTGGATAGGTTGGCATGTCAATAGGTACTAACATTTGTACATATTTTTAATAGCCTATGGCTATACGGATTATGTTTTTAATAGCCTATGGCTATACGGATTATATTATAATACTCGGCTTATAGCCTTACTGATTGATTATATAGCTTTTTAGCCACACTGTTTGCACACCGAGAAACACTTTGTGACCGATGGTGTGACGGCCCGAGGTACAAGGTACCCAGTGCTAATTTAACTGTTTATCCAGTATGGTGAATGTATAGGCTACACGGACAGTCAATTAATACATTATTTCATTCAGGCAGTTAAGTATAATGAAATTTCAGTACAATTAAATTAAGTATTGAATGAAATGAGTAAAAGAGATTAGCGATAGAAACATAACAAAAATACAATTTGCAGAACCGTAGAGACTTAAAATACAATATAGTTAGAATAATTTGTGTACTAGGTATTATTACGGAAAGGTTATAAACTTAGCACTTTCAAAGAGGAACAAACTAGTATATAAGATAACTGATACTAAAAATACCATACCAAATTAAATTGATTCTTGAGTATCCGAATTATGATTTAATTCTTTCTTTATTTGTATATATTATGTTTTGTTATACTATTGCCCCACTAATCAGAAATGCTTAGCGCGATGGAATTATTTTCCTCGTGCAAGTACTTCAACTGAGATTTTGGAGTCCAGATCTGCATAAGTGTCAGAAGAGTTCAATGTTGTCACCTCCTTAGCAATGTATATAGATAGGGCTCACATTAAGCATATAATGTATTTTGTATATTTTAATTATTTCTTATGTTGTAATTCAAATTAAGAAATTGTATTGAATAAGTCTGTGATTTAATTAAACTGTATAACATGTAGACTGTGATTTTATGCAATTAGTTGCAAATTACGGATATTGATGAAATTAAAAATTTCGATATAAGAGCTGAATATGATTATGAATGAGACTGTGATTATGATTATTGAGACCATATGGTATTTACCATATTAGTCAGACTTTAATAAATAACGTTAGTGCCTTAACCATTTTTGAATAAACATATCAAGAACTGTAATGAAATTAGATAAGATCAGGTGCTCCGGCACACTGTGTAGCACGCCTTGCTCGACTACACTGTAGAGGGGTGAGGGGTGTTACACACTTATTGCATTCATTCAGAAAATATTTCATTACTGGTAATTTCAGTTAATTTTTGGTGGAATCGGCAACCATCACATACACATCATATTGCAACAGAATGGCTGAAAGCCATGATAACAGAATGGCTGAAAGCCATGATACGCAGTACTGCAAATCAGAACCCTATTGGCATGCCAATCTATCCAACTCGACACTAATGTCTAGGCATACAAGGGCAATTACTATTTTTAAGCATTCACATTTTTCCATTATTTTATCATGTACTATTCATCATATTATTCATGCTCGAAGCATTTTCCTTTCATTCATGATGGGAATCTAAGTTCCAAATAGGTATTCATATGATTTATAAGTTTATCAAACCATATATGTCAAGTATATGTCATATTCTAAGTCATTTATAAGATTTTCATAAATTCCAAATTTTGTGCCATAATTTCCCCTAATAATCTAGTCAAAATGCATATTCTTTTTTACCATACTTCCTTCATAGAAGTTGTTCCTCTAGGTGTTAACTTTCATTTCATTTTTGAATTATTCAATTTGAGGTTTTATAGCTCAAGATATAGCTAATTTACTAAGACTGGTCCATTGACCAATTCTTATTCCAGAACAAGATAGATTTTGGAGCTCAACTTTATCCAGCTATTTGGACAAGCTACAGTCATAATTTGGCTTAATATTCTTCATATGAATTGTTTCCCTATGTCTTATGGTTGCACAAGTTCAAAAATCACTAAGTTTTAGGTTATGTAAGGTGAGTTATGGAAATTTAACTAACCTGGACTCATGAACCCTATATATTCAGGATTTCAGGTTTACATCAATCTTTGCAATTTACATTCGAGGTCCTCACACTCAAAATTTGAGCAAGGTTTCTGAACCAAAGTTGTAACTCTATTTCTTAAGTTTTCATATCAGTTTCGCTCATCCCAATTGGAGTTTCCTAGTGGGATTTATGATTCATTAACTATCTGGGTGTCAAATGGCCAATTATTCCAAATGCAGGAATTCCAGGATTGGAGTTCGTGAATTGTCCTAACAATTTCCCTAAGTTCCTTTAGGATATGGGTTTTGGCCAAAACATCAAAATTGTAGTTTTAGGTCTTATGAGGATTTTGGCTTTTGAATCACTACATTTGCAATTTTGTAGGTTGAGTTATGGCATTTTTGCCACAACTAGTTGGTTATCCTAAAATTCAGGATTTCTAGCTTAGGTTTGGTTCTGGTTAGGTTTGATGGACTAAATTGGTCTAGTAAATTGGTTGGGTTTGGTTCATAACTGGGCTCTGAGTTCTGCATGAGAAATCTTCTCCTATGTCTTAGGAGTTCATTGGTTCAAGAATCAGGTTATTTGGATTTTCGTAGAGTGAGTTATGCTCAAATTACTTAGCACTGTTCAAATGGTCATTTTGTCTAGTCCAGAATGCCACATTCGGATTCAAGCAAATTTTAGGGCATCCTAAGGTCAGTTTCTGGGCAAGTTTTCTTCATACCATTTCTAGCATTATGTCTTAGGTTTAATCTTCAATTGGCCTCACACCAATTGGAGCTATGTAGCTCTACTTATGGCCACATAAACACACTAGACTCAGAGGTCTAGAATCCCTGCACAAAAACCACACTCCCGGTTGCTTAATTAAACCAACAACCAACTTTAAAACTCAACCATTTCACATAAAATGGTCAATATTTGACCTCAACAACATTAATAGGTCATCATATCATTATACCCCCAAATTTCCCTTGTAACCCTAACTACATAATCTCAACTTCATGTAATCAATTGCAATTCAACATACTAATCATATGTTTCAACTTATCTAAGCTAGGATGCAAGCTTAAATTCAACTAAACACATTAATTCCTCCCTCCATACAAGCTGGCTAAAATTCAACTTCTTCATACACACTTTATTTTCATTAATACTCATTCATTTCCACCACAAATCAACCTAATTTCACTAATAGAAGAAAGAGAAAACAAGTTTAAGCACTAACCTCACTTGAGCCAATTCCTAGCTTTCCAAATCTTCAATTTCCTCTTCTCTTTGCTTGCAAATTCTTAAGCAAGGTCAAGTGACAAATTTTAGTGAAAGTGACTATGGGAAATATGGTGAGAATCAAGAGAAAAAGAAGTTTTGGATGAAGAAAAAATGGTGGAATGGGTAAGGAGAAGGGTTCGGCCAACTTGGTTGAAGGAAGAAGATAAGGCTTTTAAATGATAAGAAGGAATTAATTAGATTTGTCTTATGTATATATAGGTGTCTTGTTTTTATTAGATTTTAATTAGGTCATCATCTTGTCATGCTTATGTCATAATTGGTATTTAATTTTTTTTTCAATTCTTTCTTTTCTTCTTTCAATTACTCTTCTCTAGTTATATTTTTATAAAAATTCTATCATATTTTATTATATTAATTTCACTTAATTTAATTGACATTTTCGTCAAAATCAACTCTGGGTGTCAAATAACCAAAATGCCCCTCATCGGGTTATAGTCCATCTTTTTCGATAATGATGTTTAACTCTATAACCTAATGGTCACTTTAATTTTTACACCGCTTATTTCAATTTATTTTCATTTTGTTTTTGGTCTTCAAACTGGCTTTGAAGAGTGCTATTCATGGATTGAAAATAGGACTGTTTAGAACTTAGAAGTTTAGGACGTTACAACTCTTCCCCTCTAATTAAAAATTTCATCCTCGATATTTACTTGGTGTAAACAGTTGAGGAAACTGCTGCCTCACCATCTCCCTGCTCTCCCACGTAACTTCCTCAGTATTGTGGTGTCTCCACAGAACTTTTACCAATGGAATCTGCTTGTTTCGTAGTTCCTTGATCTCCCAAGCTAAGATCCTCATAGGTTCCTCTTCATATGTCAAATCAGGTTGCACATCAATTTTCTCTACTGATATGACATATAAAGGGTCTGATATGTATCTCCTCAGCATCGATACGTGAAACAAGTTGTGGATCTTATCCAGCTCTAGTGGTAAAGCTAGCTTGTAGGCTACTGGACCCACACGTTTAATGACTTTATATGGGCCAATAAACCTAGGGCTTAACTTACCCTTCTTGCCAAATCTTAGCACCTTCTTTTATGGTGACACCTTTAAGAATACTTTCTCACCCACTTCATATTCTATATCCTCTCTCTTCAAATCAGCATATGACTTTTGTCAGTCTGAGGTAGCTTTCAAATTGGCTTTAATCAATTTCACCTTCTCCTCAATCTGTTTCACCAGTTCTGGCCCCATAAGTTTATCTTCACCCAGTTTTGTCCAACACAAAAGTGTTCTACACCTCCTCCTATATAGGGCTTCATATGGAGCCATATGAATATTAGTTTGATAACTATTATTGTAAGCAAATTCTGCCAGTGAAAGGTATCTGTCCCAACTCCCTTCAAATTCTATAACATAACTTTGAAGCATATCCTGAAGCACCTATCACATAATCCATGTCATTATTATTATTCTTTTAATAACAAAAATCATTTATTAGGTCTTAAGGGTTACCTGAATTACTCGTTTTGACTATCCATCCATTTGAAGATGAAAAGCCATGTTATAGTGCAATTGTGTACCCAAGGCTTCCTGCAATTTCTTCTAGAATCTGGATGTGAACCTCGGGTCTATATTAGATATAATAGAAATTAGAACTCCATGTAATCGAACTATCTCACTGATGTATAGTTTTGCTAACTTTTCCAGTGAGTAGTCAGTTATAACTGGCGTAAAATGAGCTGACTTGGTCAATCTATCCACTATCACCCATACTGCATCATGTTTCTTCTGGGTGAGAGGTAAACTACTAACAAAATCCATGGTGATGTGGTCCCATTTCTATTCAGGTATAGTTATGGGCTGTAACAAACCTGATGGAACTTGGTGCTCTGCTTTTACTTGCTGATATGTCAAACATCTAGTCACATAGTTAGCAATATTCTTCTTCATACCAGGCCACCAATACTGGGACTTCAAATTATGATACATCTTAGTACTTCCTGGGTGCATAGCATGAAATCTGTTGTGTTCCTCCTTCAAAATAGTCTTCTTTAATTCGTCACCATCTGGCACACATACTCTTCCCTTGTAGTACAAGCATCCATCTTCTTTCATTTCATATCCAGTCTCCTTCCCTTCTTTGATTTTGCCCATGATAATCATTAACTTCTCATCCATCTTCTGTCTCTCCTGTACTTGCTGTAGCAAACTTGGCTTTACTTGCAACTGAGCCAAGATGGCCTTATCCTGTGCTAAAGATAATCGGGCATTCAAGGGTCTCAAAGCTACAATAGACTTTCTGCTCAGAGCATCAACCACTATATTTGCCTTCCCAGGATGATAATCTATCACACAGTCATAATCTTTCAAGAGCTCAATCCATCGCCTCTGTCTAACGTTGAGTTCCTTCTGGGTTGGCAAATATTTTAGATTTTTATGATCTGTATATATGTAACCTTTTTCACCATATAAGTAATGCCTCCATATCTTCAATGCAAATATAATTGCCGCTAATTCAAGATCATGAGTAGGGTAGTTCCTTTCATGTGGTCTTAGCTGTCTGGAAGCATAAGCAACCACTTTCCTTTCTTGCATTAGAACACACCCAAGCCCATTGTGAGAGGCATCACTGTAGGCCACAAAGTCTTTCCCCGATACTGGCTTTGTTAACATTGGTGCCTTTGTTAATATAGCCTTCAGTTTCTCAAAACTGGCTTGACACTTCTCATTCCAGTCAAACTTTATATTCTTATGCAGCAACTTACTAAGTAGAGCAGCTATTGCAGAAAACCCCTTCATAAACCTTCTATAGTAACCAACTAACCCCAAGAAACTTTTGACTTCTGTTGCATTTCTAGGAAGCTTCCGTTCTAATACAGCTTCAATCTTCTTGGGATCCACTCTAATCCCATCAGCTGATACTATGTATCTAAGAAAGGAATTTCATTCAGTCAAAAGTCACACTTGGAAAACTTAGCATATAGCTTCTTCTCCCTCAGAGTCTATAGAACAATCCTCAGATGCTCATCATGTTCCTCTCCATCCTTGGAATACACCAATATGTCATCAATGAAGACCACTAGAAATCGATCTAAGTAAGGATGGAAGATACGGTTCATAAGGTCCATAAATGCTGCTAGTGCATTTGTTAACCCAAATGGCATCACCAAAAACTCATAATGCCCATATCGGGTCCTAAATGCAGTCTTAGGCACATCTGCATCCTTTACCCTCAGCTAATGATACCCTGATCTAAGAACAATCTTAAAAAATACACCTACTCCCTTCAATTGATCAAACAGATCATCAATTCTGGGCAATGGGTACTTATTCTTCACTGTTACTTTGTTTAACTGCCGATAGTCTATGCATAATCTCAATGTCCTATCCTTCTTTTTCATAAACAACACTGATGCTCCTTATGGTGACATACTGGGGCGTATAAACCCCTTATCCAATAACTCCTGCAACTAGATTTTCAACTCCTTCAATTCAGTGGGTGCCATCCTATAAGGAGCAATTGATATCGATGTTATACCCTGCATCACCTCAATGGCAAATTCTACCTCTCTTTCCAGTGGTAAACCAGGTAATTCTTCTGGGAACACATCCGAAAAGTCACATACTGTGGGTATCTCTTAGAGACTAGACCCAGCCTTTCTGGTATCAATAACATGTGCCAGGTAGGCTTCATAGCCCTTTCTCATCAATCTCTTTGCAGCTGTGGCTAACATGACATCAGACAGCAAAATCTGTCCTTTCCCCCACAATTGTAATTTCTTCATCTTCAGGAGTTTTCAATGTAATCCTTTTGAATCTACAATCAACTATGGCCTAGTGATGTGATAACCAATCCATCCCCAAGATCACATCAAATTCATGGAAGGGTAGTTCAATAAGGTCTGTTGAGAACTCATGCTTTTGAATCCTCAAAGGGAAACCTCTGTAAACCTTATTCACCACCACACTGTGGCCTAAAGGATTAGTGACTAGAATATCCTGGTCACTCTCCTCTACTTGAATTCCCCTTTCCATAGGCAACTTAATGCAGATGTAAGAGTGTGTAGATCCTAAATCTACCAATGCATGAATAAGCATGTCATAGAGTGAGAACATACCCCGGATAACATCAGGTGCATCTTGCTCCTCTTGTGCTCTCATGGCATATGCACGAGCTGATGCCCTTGCCTCTGGCCTCTCAACAATCTCTGATACAAGCCTCTGTGAACTACCAACTGCCTCTGGTCTAACTGGCCTCCTACCCCTCTGAGCTGCAGGGGCAGGTCTATCAGCTGGTGCTAGTGTGGTAGCTGAAGTGTTCCTAAGGCAATCCTTCTGAAAATGATTAGTATACTCACACTGGAAACATCCTCCAGTCAGTCTCCAACACTGCCCTTTGTGCCACTTATTACAATACGGGCAGGTTATTGCTAGGGTGGCTCCTCTACCCACTGTTCCTGGAGAACTGCCCATTAAAGGAGCAGATTGACCTCTCCTTTGTGTAGACTGTGATCTGGTTCTCTATGACCACGACTTCGACTGGCGACCACAGGTATGGGGCCCCTTATACTTCTTACTGGGTGCAGCTGATGAACTAGACTGTCTTAGACCCCTTTTAAACTGCCTGTCTCTGCGGCTTTGCTCATTTATTCTAACCCTTTCCACATTCAATGTAACCCCTACTAACTGAGAGAAGTTGGTGATCCTCAAGGCTGTGACATGCAGTTTGATATTGTCATTTAATCCCTCTTCAAACCTTCTACATCTATCAGCCTCAGAAGGGACTATTTCTCGGCCATATCTGCTCAGTTTGATAAACTCCCTTTCATATTCTGACACCGTTAACTGCCTCTGCCTTAAACTGATAAACTCTCTTCTTCTTGCCTCTAGGTAGATCTGACTAACATACTTCTTCCTGAACTCTGCCAAGAAGAAATCCTATGTCAACTGCTCTGGCTGAACTTCATGTGAGATAGTATCCCACCACTGATAGGCATCTTCCTGGAGCAAAGATACTGCACATTCAACACTCTACTCTGGTGTTCAGTGGAGCTGCTGAAGGACTCTTTCTGTCCTTTCTAGCCAATACTCAGCTGTAGACAGATCATCTTCCTTCTTTTCCTTAAAGTCTACAGCCCCATATTTCCTTATTTTCTCCAAATGGGACTTCTGTTATGGTTGGGGTTGTGGAATTGCCCCAGTCATCTATTTAAAGAACTCAATCATCTACTCAAACAAAACTTGTTGGGTTGTGTAGGCCCCTCTGGCACTAGTGGAGCAGGATTGCCCCTGCCTCCAACATTAGCCATAGGTGGAGCATGACTTTCCACATCTTCCTCTATGGCTCTCTGTGACGTCGAGTCCATATCTTAACCTAAAATAACCAGAGAAAATAAATATGCATTAGTGTCACCTCAACTCTTACAAATGCAATGCATGATATGCACTCTACGTCCTTTTTATCTATTTAGGTCTAGAAACGACTAAATTGATGCTCTGATGCCACTAAATGTGACACCCCTTACCCGATCTACAGTTTAGCTGAGCAAGGAATACCACACTCTATGCCGGAGCACCTTATCTCATCTTATTTTATTCCATTTTAATTTTATTGCCATTTTAATTATTTATTCCATTTATTTCTAGTGGAGAAACTAACAGAGTTTCCCTTGTTTTATTAACAATTGGCGTATTACACTATTCATCTGTTGTCACACCCTACCCCTCTGTAAGGCATAACATGATCCCATAGTATACCTAATGAATTACCAACTCCGTCTACTGATAACCCATTAAATACACTACAAGGGATTTTAAAAACTTTTCTTACTTCTTTTACAGTGGTGAGCACTATTTACAGGTGTTAAAAACCTTTTTGAACTGAAGTGATAGAACTAACACATTTGAATTATTTGGAATTTCTGTAAAAATTTTGGCAGAGTGCCATCTGTATTTTGGATAAAACAGTTCTTCAGAAAACCTGTAAAAAGCACTTCAATATTTTTCCAAATCTCAACTCCAACATATTTCTCAACACAACATGTTCTCAACTCAAATCCACAGTGATTTTTCAAAGATTGCGATACGAGAAATATAATACAATTTTTACAAGCCAAAATAACTCATAATTATTTTACAACTTCAAGGTACAATTTGAATTTACAACTACTCAAAATCAAAAACAATATGTACATACAGTGAACATACATTACAGTACAAAATACAAAATGTGGTATACTCGTTATACTCGAAAATCTTTCGCTGGAGGTACTAGCAGCCTAGTCTGCTGCCCTGTCTGTCTGTCTACCTGCGACAGCAATAAAAAGCTATCGCTGAGACAATGTCTCAGTGGTGCACAACATTAACCAAATACAACTTTAAATCACAATTCATAAATCATTTAAATGATGGATATGTACAATCATAGTTAAATTCAAGACAATGAGTGTCAGAAGGAATTTAACACAATATCACAATAAATCTCAGAAATCAAAACATAGTTAGCTTCAAAAGATAGTGAATGTCAATAAGGATTTAACTCCATTTCACAATCTCATAATACAAATCAATAAATCACACACACAGCTTAATCATGTTCCAAAGTTCAATTCATCCCAAAAGCCAATGGCTAATGAGGTATTCAATTCGTCCCAAAAGTCGATGACTAATGAGGAATAACATAGCTAGCTAGCAAAAATATGAGTACTCATCCAATTCGTCCTCAACAGGCACACACCTCAACACTTCAGCCAGAGAGGGAATTCAATTCGTCCCACTAGACAAGCTAGTGAGGAATACAATCAATATACATGATAGCTGTGGTTTCAAACCATTTCCAATGCTTTTCAATCAATAAGTATCCATCAATATCATTCAAACAATTTTACACAGTTTCAAACCATTTACAATGCTTTTCAAGCAATAAATATCCATTCAAACACATTTCCACAATTTAAAACAATAATGTACAAATAGTCATAATTCATTTCAATTGAAAAATTCAAAAGAAATAGTTGTTGTGCACAAACCTCTGATAACTGTCTCCTGGTCTGGACTCAGTGTTTCCTTCCCTTTCCCTGAGTCTTTACTAACTGAGAAACACAATTTGAAGTGTTTCAGTACTAAATTAAACTGTCTCTATCGATAATGCTTGATAAGTAATTCACTGAAAGCTATTATTTACTTAATCACCTAATATATCGACCCTTGATGCATTCTAGGTAAATTAGGTTTTAGTGTTACTAATATATGTCACATTCGATAGTCTTTTAGGGTTGGTACATGTTACCAATTTCATTTCCTTGTTTAGTGCATTTTATTGCAACTTGCTGGATTCCGGGATACTAGTTTGACCTAGCCGGACGACCTAGTTCCCTCGGTTTTCGGGTTTCGATCAAAACTACAAACTTGTAGATCTATGTCTTATGGAACGCGGGGCAAAATTTCAGGTCATTCTGAGTTATGTAGACCAAGTTATGGTCATTTTACTATTGCTGGTCAAATGGCATCAAATTTGGTCATTTTAGGTCAATTTTGGTCAACTTTGGTTCGGCCAATTTTTGGACCCGAACTTGTGCAAGCTGTTTGACTTGCTTATGGTCATTTCTGGGCTTTGGTGTCTTCATAAGACTTGTAGATATGGGTCTTAACTATTCATGGTTAAAATTTCAGGTCAATTGGACCTGTTTTGAGTGAGTTATGGCCTAAACACTAACTGCTGCCCAAATGGTCAGTTTTCAGGCCTCACTTGCACTTAATCCGGATTTGGTCATTTTTTCAAGCTACCTTGCAAGCAAAATTTTGGTATGCTTCCTTCATGAAAGTTGGCACATTTTGTGCCTAGTTTCACCTCCAATTGGTCTCATACCAATTGGAGTTACACATTTAGAGTTGTAGGCTAAAATGCATACTGTCCTTAAATACATTGCTTAACATCTATCAATTGCATATTTACTTGCTATAAATCCACTTCTCTTACCAATTCTGATTTGGTACATTACCAAAACCATTTATCACTTCATATTAAAGTCACTTTGGGCAGAATACAAATATCCTCAATACACCAAATGAAACTCTAATTCACAAAGTCCAAATAAAACAATATATATACACATAACCACTCCTAATTATTACATACAATTTCCACAACCAATTTACATACATATTCATCAATCCTCAATATCGCAATTCTTCCAATATCTTCATGAATTCAAACATTCATCAAGGAGTCTCAAGGCTGCCGAAATGCTCCCCATTGCCAAAGTTTCTCATAATTCGTCAACTTCAATTTCAAATGCACAATCACCACATATACATGGAAATAACTTACTAGGACATTAAATCACCCTACTCAACATAAATTCCCATCAAATATATGTATGAATATTTCATTAAATATACAACTCCATGGCTGTCCAAACTGGATATATCAATAACTCCTCAAAACTTTAAAATTTTCTTCACAAATCAAACACCCATACATGCTTACAAACTTTAACAAAGCAATATTCAAAAACACAAACTTACCTATTGTTGGGACTTGTTAAATCTTCACTAAACTTCCTTGATTTTGCTATCAAACTCTTCCTTGTGATGTGGGGATAATCTTTAATGAAGAAACCTAGATGTTTAGAGGTGAAATGGAGGACAGGATGAAGCTTGAAGAAAAACGGCTATGGTGGTTCTCAAGTTTTCCATTTCGGCATGGATGAAGGAATTGGAGAAGATGAAGTTGCAGATTTTGTAATGGGTTTACACCTGCCCATTTAGTGTTTAGTTTATTCCATAGTGGTCCACTTACACAAATTAAATCAATTATATGTTTAACTTTCATTTATCCCACATTAAACCCATAATTTTTGCTATTTACTTTATGTACCACCAATTTAATTTTTCATTATATTTTCCAAGTGTAATATTATTTATTTTTAATGGACATTTAGGTCAAAAGACAATTCGGGATGTCAAATGACCACAATGCCCCTGTTTGGGTTACATTCCCGATTTTTCGGTAACACCGGGTTTTGTCCGTTTTTCGATTTCTCACTTTTCTTTGTACTAATTAATTAATTTTTCTTTGATATTTCTAATGATATTTATACTTCAATAGGGGTCTCTTTAAGTCCTAAAAATATTTTTCAGGGTTTCCCGCAGTCTAGGGTTAGTCAACGGTCCACGCCGTGACTTCAGTCATGATCACCCATCGCGAGGGTTCTCGGCTCGCTTAACTTGGTTACCTTTCTTTGCTATTATTTTTCCTTTGTTTTCCTTGTATTTTCTTTTCTTGTATTTCATTATTTTATGTCTCCTCCCTCATATCAAAGTGTAGTTCTAGGCATCCTAGCTGTCCGGACAACACTGGTCACCGAAACGATGAGCACTCAGAACATAGGGTGTTACAATTCTCCCCTTAAAATAAATTTCGTCTCCAAATTTTTACAGGCATTAGTCTCTGAACAATTTGTGGGTGCTGTCTCCTCATATCCTCTTCACGTTCCCAAGTAGCTTCCTGGCCTGAATGATGGTTCCACAACACTTTAACCAGGTGTATATGTTTGTTCCTCAGCTGCTTCACCTCATAAGCTAGAATTTTTATTGGTTCTTCCTCATATGAGAGGTCTGGATTTACCTCAATCTCTTCAACTGATAGTACATGAGATGGATCAAATTTGTACCTCCTTAACATGGACACATGGAAGACACTGTGTATCCTTGCTAGCTCTGGAGGTAATGCCAACCGATATGCCAAAGGACCCACTCTTTCCAGAACCTCATATGGTCCAATGAAACGAGGACTCAGTTTCCCCTTTCTGCCAAATCTCATAATCCTCTTCCAAGGAGAAACTTTGAGGAATACCTTATCACCCACTGCATATTCAATATCTCTTCTTTTCAAATCAACATAGGACTTCTGACGATCTGATGCAGCCTTGAGTCTATCTCTAATCAATCTGATCTTTTCCTCTGTCTGCTGAACAATTTCTGGCCCAATCATCTTCCTTTCACCTACTTCATCCCAACATAAGGGAGTTCTGCACTTTCTGCCATACAAAGCTTCATATGGAGGCATCCCAATGCTTGATTGGTAGCTGTTGTTATAAGCAAACTCAATCAAAGGCAAGTGTGTATCCCAACTACCTTCAAACTCAATCACACAAGCCCGTAGCATATCCTCCAATATCTGAATAACCCTCTCGGTGGCCATGCATGCGTGGGTGGAATCTTTGTCTTTGAAGTTCAATCTAGTTCCTAGGGCTCTCTGAAGACTACCCCAGAATCTAGAAGTGAACCTAGGATCTCTGTCAGATACAATTGATACTGGCACTCCATGCAATTTTACAATCTCATATATGTACAATCTGGCCAATCTTTCCAGGCTATAGTCCATCCGAACTGGCAAAAAGTGAGCAGACTTGGTCAATCTGTCAACTATAACCCATACTGCATCATGACTACTCTGTGTCCTTGGAAGTCCTGTAACAAAATCCATAGTTATTCGTTCCCATTTCCACTCTAGTACTGACAAAGGATGTAACAAACCAGCTGGAACTTGATGTTCTGCCTTTACTTGCTGACAAGTTAGGCATTTGGAAACAAACTCAGCTATATCCCTCTTCATGCCCATTCACCAGTAATGCTCTTTCAGCCCTCTGTACATTTTAGTTCCACCAGGGTGCATAGCAAATGGAGACTCATGTGCTTCCTTCATAATGATCTGTCTCATTTCAGCATCATTAGGAACGCACATTCTGCCTTGATGTAGCAATAAACCATCATCTCTCACAGAGAATTCAGGTTTCTTGCCCTACTGGACTTCTTTCGGTAACCGATATTTTTCATCACTCTGGCGACCATTACGATCGATCAATCAATACCGCTACACATGCCATGCAACTCATCTGTCCCTCCTCATCAATCTCTAAACTGGCATGCTGTGCTTTCAATTCATATACCATGGACAAAGGAGAAACTCTGAGACTTGCCATAGTCTTGAGACTTGCCATAGTCTTGTGACTTAAGGCGTCAGCCACCACATTTGCTTTCCCTGGCTGATAGTCTATTAAGCAATCATAATCTTTGATGAGTTCTAACCATCTCCTCTGCCTCAAATTTAATTCCTTATGGGTGCCTAAGTACTTCAAGCTCTTGTGATCTATGTAAATGTAGCATTTCTCCCCATACAAATAGTGTCTCCAGATCTTCAGAGCAAAAACAATAGCTGCTAGCTCCAGATCATGTGTTGGGTAGTTCCTCTCATGCGGTTTGGTGGCGTGATGCATAAGCAATGACATTACGATCTTGCATCGATACACCCTAACCCATTGTGAGAAGCATCACTATAAAGCGTGTATTCTTTACGGAGTAGGTAAAGTGAGGACTGAGCTTGATCAAACACCTCTTCAACTCATCAAAACTTTGCTGGCATTTATCAGTCCACTGAAATTTTACATCTTTCCGAAGCAGTTTGGTCAGTGGAGAAGATAACATAGAAAACCCCTTCACAAACCGACGGTAATATCCAGCTAGACCCAGAAAACTACGAATTTCTGTGATGTTCCTGGGCGGCTTCCAATTAAGGATAGCTTCTACCTTGCTGGAATCTACCTTGATCCCTTCAGCTGACACAACATGTCCCAAAAAGGAGATTTCTTTCAGCCAAAATTCACACTTCGATAATTTGGCGTATAGTTGTTTCTCCCTTAAAGTCTGCAATACAATCCATGGATGTCTGTCATGCTCCTCTGCATTCCTTGAATATATCAAAATGTCATCAATAAACACCACCACAAATTGATCAAGATATGGTCTGAAGATAGTGTTCATCAAATCCATAAAAGCAGCTGGAGCATTTGTTAACCCGAATGGCATTACTAGAAACTCATAGTGGCCATACCGAGTTTTGAAAGCAATTTTTGGAATACTCTACTCTTGCACCTTCAACTGATAATAACCAGATCGCAAATCAATTTTGGAGAATACAGCTGCACCCTTCAACTGATCAAAAAGATCATCAATGCGAGGCAATGGATATCTGTTCTTTATTGTCACCTTATTCAACTGCCGATAATCTATACATAAGCGGAGAGTACCATCCTTCTTCTTAACAAACAACACCGGTGCTCCCCAAGGTGACACACTAGGGCGGATGAAGCCCTTTTCAAGTTGTTCTTGCAATTGTATCTTCAACTCCTTCAACTCTGCTGGTGCCATTCTGTATGGCGTTATGGAGATTGGTTCCACACCAGGCATAACATTAATTTCAAACTGCACTTCTCTTTCCGGAGGTAATCCGGCAATTCATCAGAAACACATCCGAAATTCATGTATTGTAGGGATGTCCTTCAATCTTTGGACTCCCACTTGGGTGTCTACCACATGTGCCAAGTAGGCTTCACACTCCTTTCGATCATTTTTACGGCTAGTGCGGTGAAATGATGTTTGATGGCAATAATCGCCTTTCCCCATGTATTACCACATCAGCATTGAGGAAGGCCAAAAGTGGTATCTTGACCTCTGATCAATCATGGCATGATGCCTAGCTAACCAATCCATGCCCAAGATGATATCATAATCTCTAAAGGGCATTTCAATGAGATCAGACAGAAAAGTGTGTCCTTGGATCGCCAAAGGATAATCTCTATACATTCTATTAACCCTGACTTCCTATCCTAGTGGACTTGTTACTAGCAACTCAAAGTCCATTTGTATACATGGAACAGCAATGCAATCAATGATGCTAGCACTCACATAAGAATGGGTAGAACCCGGGTCAAATAACACAAACACATCTTGGTTAAAAGTTGAGAAGGTACCAGCCACAACATCAGATGTCTCGGCCTCTTCCCTCTGTCTCATTGCATAGACTCTGACCGGAGCACTGTCTTGCTCTGAATGTTTCATTGTACCTTGGCTGCCTGCTGGGCTACCTCTACCCCTGCCTCTACCTCTGCTGGGTGGTTGTGAACTTCTAGTGACAGGGCTCTGAACTGACCCTTCTACAGTAGTAGGAGGTGGTCCAACCCTGCGACTACTAGTGCAGTCCTTGGCAAAGTGTCCTGTGCCTCCACAGTTATAACAGGCTCCAATAGCCTTGTAGCATATCCCACCATGATTTCTTCCACAAGTTTCACATTGGCGGGGAGGATAGGAACCTCTGGTACTCTGCTGACCAGATAGGGGAGGCTTCTGTCCTGAATATCTTCCCCTACCAGATTTCTTGCCACCTCTGCTGTGTCCCCCATGATTCTTCCTCTTTCCAGTAGGACCACTGGAACTCTGTTCTACTGATTTTCCCTCTTTCTCTGTCTTCTCTGATTTCTTTTTCTCAGGAGCAGCTTCAAACTCAATTCTTTCCAGCTCTAGGGCTTGAGAAACAAGTTCAGAGAAGTTAGTGTGTTTGAATCCGACTACTTGTAATCTGATACTGGGCTTCAAGCCAGTTTCAAACCTCTTGCATCTCTCCCTGCTGGTAGAAAGTAAACTTACTGCATAATGGCTCAGGCGGGAAAATTCTCTTTCATACTCAGCCACTGATCTGCCCCTCTATTTTAGACTTAGGAATTCTTGTAGCTTCTGGTCTACATAAGCATCAGGGACATATTTTTGTCTGAATTCCCTGAGAAAGTCATTCCATGTTAGCACTGCAGGTTCTACCAGACTGTGGGGAATGGTTTTCCACCAGTCATAAGCATCCCTCTGTAGCAAAGATACTGAGTATTCAAATCTGAGCTCCTCCGTGCAATGCAATTTCTTGAATACCCTATCCATCCTCTCTAACCATGTTCAGCTTCTAGAGGATCTACTGTCCCCTTAAACTCTGTAGCCCCATACTTCATCAATTTGTCATACTGCCTAGTAGGAGATTGTGGTTGTACCACTGGTGTTTGTATTGGGACTTGAGTAGGCACATTACCAGCCATTTGTTGGAACATTGCAGCCATCTGCTGACGAGCGGCAGCGAGCTGCTGCAGAGGCTGGTGTTGCTAAACCACTGACATTGTGTAGGCCTGGGGCATCCCCTTGCACCTCAGCCTCAATAGATTGATCGACTAAACGATCACCCTCTTCCACAGTCAATGCGAGGATTTTAGATCTCCTGAACAAATAACACAAGGAGATTTCCTCCCGTTAGTGCATATTTATAATGTAATGTACTGTATGTATCAAACAATGATGTTGAGCAGTTGTACTATGAAGAAAGAATATTCAAATAACAGGTGAAAACAGAATTTAAAAACTAGCTCTGATACCACTAAAACATGTCACACCCTACCCCTCTGTAAGGCATAACATGATCCCGTAGTATACCTAATGAATTACCAACTCCGTCTACTGATAACCCATTAAATACACTACAAGGGATTTTAAAAACTTTTCTTACTTCTTTTACAGTGGTGAGCACTATTTACAGTGTTAAAACCTTTTGAATCAAGTGATAGAACTAACACATTTGAATTATTTGGAATTTCTGTAAAAATTTTGGCAGAGTGCCATCTGTATTTTGGATAAAACAGTTCTTCAGAAAACCTGTAAAAAGCACTTCAATATTTTTCCAAATCTCAACTCCAACATATTTCTCAACACAACATGTTTCTCAACTCAAATCCACAGTGATTTTTCAAAGACTGCGATACAAGAAATATAATACAATTTTTACAAGCCAAAATAACTCATAATTATTTTACAACTTCAAGGTACAATTTGAATTTACAACTGCTCAAAATCAAAAACAATATGTACATACAGTGAACATACATTACAGTACAAAATACAAAATGTGGTATACTCGTTATACCCGAAAATCTTTCGCTGGAGGTACTAGCAGCCTAGTCTGCTGCCCTGTCTGTCTGTCTACCTGCGACAGCAATAAAAAGCTATCGCTGAGACAATGTCTCAGTGGTGCACAACATTAACCAAATACAACTTTAAATCACAATTCATAAATCATTTAAATGATGGATATGTAAAATCATAGTTAAATTCAAGACAATGAGTGTCAGAAGGAATTTAACACAATATCACAATAAATCTCAGAGATCAAAACATAGTTAGCTTCAAAAGACAGTGAATGTCAATAAGGATTTAACTCCATTTCACAATCTCATAATACAAATCAATAAATCACACACACAGCTTAATCATGTTCCAAAGTTCAATTCGTCCCAAAAGCCGATGGCTAATGAGGTATTCAATTCGTCCCAAAAGTCGATGACTAATGAGGAATAACATAGCTAGCTAGCAAAAATATGAGTACTCATCCAATTCGTCCTCAACAGGCACACACCTCAACACTTCAGCCAGAGAGGGAATTCAATTCGTCCCACTAGATAAGATAGTGAGGAATACAATCAATATACATGATAGCTGTGGTTTCAAACCATTTCCAATGCTTTTCAATCAATAAGTATCCATCAATATCATTCAAACAATTTTACACAGTTTCAAACCATTTACAATGCTTTTCAAGCAATAAATATCCATTCAAACACATTTCCACAATTTAAAACAATAATGTACAAATAGTCATAATTCATTTCAATTGAAAAATTCAAAAGAAATAGTTGTTGTGCACAAACCTCTGATAACTGTCTCCTGGTCTAGACTCAGTGTTTCCTTCCCTTTCCCTGAGTCTTTACTAACTGAGAAACACAATTTGACGTGTTTCAGTACTAAATTAAAATGTCTCTATCGATAATGCTTGATAAGTAATTCACTGAAAGCTATTATTTGCTTAATCACCTAACATATCGGCCCTTGATGCATTCTAGGTAAATTAGGTTTTAGTGTTACTAAATGTCACATTCGATAGTCTTTTAGGGTTGGTACATGTTACCAATTTCATTTCCTTGTTTAGTACATTTTATTGCAACTTCTTTGGATTAGGGATACTAGTTTGACCTAGCCGGACGACCTAGTTCCCTCAGTTTTCGGGTTTTGATCAAAACTACAAACTTGTAGATCTATGTCTTATGGAATGCGGGGCAAAATTTTAGGTCATTCTGAGTTATGTAGACCAAGTTATGGTCATTTTACTCTTGTTGGTCAAATGGCATCAAATTTGGTCATTTTAGGTCAATTTTGGTCAACTTTGGTTCGGCCAGTTTTTGGACCCGAACTTGTGCAAGTTGTTTGACTTACTTATGGTCATTTCTGGGCTTTGGTGTCTTCATAAGACTTGTAGATATGGGTCTTAACTATTCATGGTTAAAATTTCAGGTCAATTGGATTTGTTTTGAGTGAGTTATGGCCTAAACACTAACTGTTGCCCAAATGGTCAGTTTTCAGGCCTCACTTGCACTTAATCCGGATTTGGTCATTTTTTCAAGCTACCTTGCATGCAAAATTTTGGTATGCTTCCTTCATGAAAGTTGGCACATTTTGTGCCTAGTTTCACCTCCAATTGGTCTCATACCAATTGGAGTTACACATTTAGAGTTATAGGCTAAAATGCATACTGTCCTTAAATACATTGCTTAACATCTATCAATTGCACATTTACTTGCTAAAAATCCAATTCTCATGAAATCTCAAAAATGCTAACTTACCTTATGTGGAGCTTGTTAAACCTTGCTTAAACTTCTTAAATCCTCTGTCTGTTGAACAATTTCTCGCCCAATCATTGTCACACCCTACCCCTCTGTAAGGTATAACATGATTCCGTAGTATACCTAATGAATTACCAACTCAGTCTCACGATAACCAATTAAATACACTACAAGGATTTTCAAAACTTTTCTTACTTCTTTTACGATGGTGAGCACTATTTACAGTGTTAAAAACTTTTGTGAGCAGTGATAGAACTAACACATTTGACTTATTTGGAGTTTTGTAAAAATTTTGTGAGTGCCATCTGTATTTTGGAGAAAGCAGTTCTTGAAAAACCTGTAAAAGCACTTCAATATATATTTGCAAATCTCAACTCCAACATATTTCTCAACACAACATTTTTCTCAACTCAAATCCGCAATGATTTTTCAAAGTGAGATATAAGAAATATAATACAAAACTATTCAAGTAAATGAAATCTCAAATTTACATTTACAATAATTTACATTTAATTACATACCAAAATATTTTACAAGAGTTTCTATACAACTGCTCAAATAATTTACATACATATTATTACATGCATACATCAAAACCTATGTACATGGGTATACCTATGATATACCTGGAGCTGATCTGAATATATCTTCAAGGAAATTTACTTACTGTTCTATGCTCTTCTTACTCATGACAAGATACAAAGCTATCATTGAGTGGTGAACTTCGATGGTGCACAACTATAATTTAAAACATAGTACAATATACATTGACAAAATTTACAAGAAATAAATTGGGAATCAATACTCATCAAATTTCAAAACTCAAAATATTCATTGCCAATAATGTAAATCATTTGTATAAATGACTTTGATCACAAAATTCAATTTATCAAATCATGACTAACCATTTAAGTAATTCCAACAAAATCAATTATACATAAACCATAATTGAAATCACAATTTCTTACCATTCAAAAGCCATTCTGTATCTCAAAAATCATTATGTATCTCAAAAATCAATCTTTATCTCACTAACTATGCAAGACTAATCCGAAAGGGCCATATTCGATGTGATTCTAACTCCCTATGGTCGGGGAGGTCGAATCATCGTGCACAGTACCATCACAATAATGAATCTTCCGCAAGGGCCATAACGATAAAATAAACTTAGATCTAACCTCAAATCGGAGGAAAATCTAAGCGTGCACGTACCATGGTAATCAAAACACAACTAACTCCATTGTCTTCTCAACAAATGAGAGAGACGGGTAATAACCTAGTCAAGCATCTATAGTGAGATATAAAACAATATTACAATCCATTTAGTGAGCATAAATCACAATATAATTCGATTCAAAGTCAATTCTAATATCCAATAATTTTTATGCTCATCATAATTCAAATCATAAATTTGCATTTTTCCATGAAAATTACCTTCACAATTCAAAACATGTTCTATCACAATTTTCCAAAACATAATTTGTTCAATCCATAACAATGCTTAATACTTGTGGAAATACCATTTCACAAAGCTAAATTCATACATACTATAACAATTTTCAATAATCATTGAATTAAATCCAATGCTTGTTAAACATAATACATAAGAAAAATATGTCATTTAATCATATGAAATATTCAAAGTAAAATCAGTTAAAAACTAGTTGTGCACAAACCTCTGATAATTGTCTCCTGGTCTGGACTCAGTGTTTCCTTCCCTTTTCCTGAGTCTTTGGTAACTAAGAAACACAATTCGAAGTGTTTCAGTACTAAATTAAACTGTCTCTAACGATAATGTTTGATAAGTAATTCACTGAAGACTATTATTTGCTCAATTACCTAATATACCGACCCTCGATGCGTTTAAGGTAAATTAGGTTTCAGTGTCATTAATATGTCACATTCGATAGGGTTTTAGGGTTGGTACGTTTTACCAAAGTCATTTCCTTGTTCAGTGCATTTTAATGCAACTTCTTTGGATTAGGGATACTAGTTTGACCTAGCCGGACGACCTAGTTCCCTCGGTTTTTGGGTTTCGGTCAAAACTACAAACTTGTAGATCTATGTCTTATTGCACGCGGGGCAAAATTTCAGGTCAATCCGAGTTAAGTAGACCAAGTTATGGTCATTATACTATTGCTGGTCAAATGGCATCAAATTAAGTAAATTTTAGGTCAATTTGGTCAACTTTGGTTCGGCCAGTTTTTGGACCCGAACTTGTGCAAGCTTTTTGACTTGCTTCTGGTCATTTCTGGGTTTTGGTGTCTTCATAAGACTTGTAGGTATGGGTCTTAACTATTCATGGTTAAAATTTCAGGTCAATTGGACCTGTTTTGAGTGAGTTATGGCCTAAACACTCACTGCTGCCCAATTGGTCATTTTTCAGGTCCTAATTGTACCTAATCCGAATTGGTCATTTTCTTAGGTCACCTTGCAAGCAGAATTTTGGTATGTTTTCTCAATGAAAGTTGGCACATTTTGTGCCTAGTTCCACCTCCAATTGGTCTCATACCAATTGAGGTTACACATTTAAACTTATTAGCTAAAATGTACACTGCCCTTGGTTACTTTGCTTAACACACATCAATTACACACATTTACCTTGCAATATGTTTACTTCCCTACCAAATCTGTTTTGGTACATTACCAAAAACACATTCCCCTTTACATTAACATCATTTTGGGCAGATTACAATTATCCTCAATACACCAATTAACACTCAATTTACAAGTTCTAAGTACAATCACATACACACCTAACCATTACAAATTTTTGCATATACTTTACACAACAAGTTCATATACATATCCATCAATCCTTCTATGTCAATATTCTGCCAACACTTCCATGAATACATACATTTATTCAAGTGTCCCCAAGCTTCCGAAAATCTTCTTCAACACCAAATTGTCCTACAATTCATCAATTCCCATCCAAGTGCCAAAAATCACCATATAAATATGAAGTAATTCACTAGGTTTATTAAATCATCATAACTAACATAATTCTCATCAAATATATGTACAATTACTTCATCAATACATGATTACATGGCTGCCCAAAAATGGATATCTCAATACTCTTCAAACTTAAAAATTTCCTTCACAAAACCAACACCCATAACATGTATACAAAGTTTATCAAAGAAATCTTCAAAAATGCTAACTTACCTTATGGTTGGAGCTTGTTAAACCTTACTTAAACTTCTTAAATTTGGTATCAAACTCTTCCTTGTGATGTGTAGACAAACTTTAATGAAGAACCCTAGGTGATTGGAGTTGAAATGGAGGAGTGCATGGAGCTTGATTGAAAAATGGCCATGGAGGATTTTTCTTCTTCAATTCGTCTAAGTTAAGGGAGTGAGGAAGATGAACATTCTGCTGGATATAGTGGACTTACACCTGCCCCATTATGTGTTTATTATATTCCTTTAGTGGCCCACTCACTCAATTTTAACTATATAATAAGCTTACATGTTTTATTTACACATTTTTCACTCCATTTTGGCTATTTACTTTAGGTACCACTAAACTAATTTTTTATTTTATTTTCTAAGTGTAATATTATTTATTTTTAATGGACATTTAGGTCAAAAGACAATTCGGGATGTCAAATGACCATAATGCCCCTGTTCGGGTTGCATTCCCGATTTTTCGGTAATACCGGGTTTTGTCTGTTTTTCGATTTCTCACTTTTCTTTGTACTAATTATTTAATTTTTCTTTGATCTTTCTAATGATATTTATTCTTCAATAAGGGTCTATTTAAGTCCTAAAAATGTTTTCCAGGGTTCCCCACAGTCCAGGGCTAGTCAACGGTCCACGCCGTGACTTCCCAGTGCGGTCACCTATCGTTAGGTTTCCCGGCTCGTTTAACTTGGCTACATTTCTTTGCTATTATTTTTCCTTTGTTTTTCTTGTATTTTATTTTCTTGTATTTCATTATTTTATGTCTCCCCACTCATATTGAAGTGTAGTTCTAGGCATCCTAGCTGTCCGGACAACACTGGTCACCGGAACAGCAGAACGCACTACCGAACTTAGGGGTGTTATATCTCTTACCAATTCTGATTTGGTACATTACCAAAACCATTTATCACTTCATATTAAAGTCACTTTGGGCAGAATACAAATATCCTTAATACACCAAATGAAACTCTAATTCACAAAGTCCAAATAAAACAATATATATACACATAACCACTCCTAATTATTATATACAATTTCCACAACCAATTTACATACATATTCATCAATCCTCAATATCACAATTCATCCAATATCTTCATGAATTCAAACATTCATCAAGGAGTCTCAAGGCTGCTGAAATGCTCCCCATTGCCAAAGTTTCCCATAATTTGTCAACTTCAATTTCAAATGCACAATCAATCACCACATATACATGGAAATAACTTACTTGGACATTAAATCACCCTACTCAACATAAATTCCCATCAAATATATGTATGAATATTTCATTAAATATACAACTCCATGGCTGTCCAAACTGGATATATCAATAACTCCTCAAAACTTTAAAATTTTCTTCACAAATCAAACACCCATACATGCTTATAAACTTTAACAAAGCAATATTCAAAAACACAAACTTACCTATTGTTGGGACTTGTTAAATCTTCACTAAACTTCCTTGATTTTGCTATCAAACTCTTCCTTGTGATGTGGGGATAATCTTTAATGAAGAAACCTAGATGTTTAGAGGTGAAATGGAGGACAGGATGAAGCTTGAAGCAAAACGGCTATGGTGGTTCTCAAGTTTTCCATTTCGGCATGGATGAAGGAATTGGAGAAGATGAAGTTGCAGATTGTGTAATGGGTTTACACCTGCCCATTTAGTGTTTAGTTTATTCCATAGTGGTCCACTTACACAAATTAAATCATATTATATGTTTAACTTTCATTTATCCCACATTAAACCCATAATTTTTGCTATTTACTTTATGTACCACCAATTTAATTTTTCATTATATTTTCCAAGTGTAATATTATTTATTTTTAATGGACATTTAGGTCAAAAGACAATTCGGGATGTCAAATGACCACAATGCCCCTGTTTGGGTTACATTCCCGATTTTTCGGTAACACCGGGTTTTGTCCGTTTTTCGATTTCTCACTTTTCTTTGTACTAATTAATTAATTTTTCTTTGATATTTCTAATGATATTTATACTTCAATAGGGGTCTCTTTAAGTCCTAAAAATATTTTCCAGGGTTCCCCGCAGTCCAGGGCTAGTCAACGGTCCACGCCGTGACTTCCCGGTGCGATCACCCATCGCTAGGGTTCTCGGCTCGCTTAACTTGGTTACCTTTCTTTGCTATTATTTTTCCTTTGTTTTTCTTGTATTTTCTTTTCTTGTATTTCATTATTTTATGTCTCCTCCCTCATATCAAAGTGTAGTTCTAGGCATCCTAGCTGTCCGGACAACACTGGTCACCGGAACAGTAGAACGCACTACCGAACATAGGGGTGTTACATCTGTTAACAAATGTTTCATATGAATTCATATACTTTCATCTTCATCTCAAATTCAATTTGTGTAACCATTTCCATATATATCTATTCATGCTCAATTCAGATATGAAATGCTTAAATTTCATTAATTTACATCATACACAAATTAATTACACAAACTTATAATTTACATCATAACTTTAAACATATTTATAATGAACAAAAACAAAATACACAATATGGCACATATGGCCCTACCAAAATGCACTGCAAAGAGGAGGTGACAATACTCGACACTGATGCAGATCCGATCCAAACTATCTCAATCAGATGTCTAATAGGCTTTATCCTTATCTCCAGTACCTACGTGAGGAAAAATCTACGCGTTAAGCATAAAGCTTAGTGGTGCAATAATAATATGAAAATAGAATAAATAAAAATAACAATAATGAGTTCATGTGTAACTTCATAGGATATGCATTTTTTTTTACTAACATTTGACTTATACTTACTTTGTTGATTGTTTCATTAATTTATTTATTTGTTAATTTTCAACGTTTAATTTTAATGCCCAAGTAACCTATGACAGGCTGACTGGACTGGATAAGTGGGTAAACTAGTACTGGACACATCGGTGCCTTAGGCCGTCATACCGTGGGACACATAATGTCAACCCGGTATGCAACAGAATGGCTAAAAAGCCATAATATCAATTGGGCATAAAGCCATACACATCATATTGCACCAGAATGGCTGGAAGCCATGATAACAGAATGGCATGAAAGCAATAGTCACAAATGGCACAAGCCATACGTAGTACTGCAAATTAGAACCCTATTGGCATGCCAATCTATCCAACTTGACACTAATGTCTAGACATACAAGGGCAATTACTATTTTTAAGCATTCACATTTTTCCATTATTTTACTCATGTACTATTCATTATACTATTCATCATACTATTCATACTCAAAGCATTTTCCTTTCATTCATGATGGGAATCTAAGTCCCAATAGGTATTCATATGATTTATAAGTTTATCAAACCATATATGTCATGTATATGTCATATTCCAAGTCATTCATAAGATTTTCATAAATTCCAAATTTTGTGCCATAAATTCCCCTAACAATCTAGTCAAGATGCATATTCTTTTTTATCATACTTCCTTCATGGAAATTATTCCTCTAGGTGTTAACTTTAATTTCCTTTTTGAATTATTCAATTTGAGGTTTTGTAGCTCAAGATATGGCCAATTTACTAAGACTTGTCCATTGACCAATTCCTATTCCAGAACAAGATAGATTCTGGAGCTCAACTTTGTCCAGCTATTTGGATAAGTTACAGTCATAATTTGGCTTAATATTCTTCATATGAATTGTTTCCCTATGTCTTATAGTTACACAGGTTCAGAAATCACTAAGTTTCAGGTTATGTAAGGTGAGTTATGGCAATTTAACTAACCTGGACTCATGAACCCTGTACATTCAGGATTTCAGGTTCAGGTAAGTCTTTGCAATTTACATTTGAGGTCCTTACACTCAAAATTTGAGCAAGGTTTAGAAACCAAAGTTGTAACTCTATTTCTTAAGTTTTTATATCAGTTTTGGCTCATCCCAATTGGAGTTTCCTAGTAGGAGTTATGATTCATTAACTGTCCGGGTGTCAAATGGCCAATTATTCCAAATGCAAGAATTCCAGGATTGGAGTTCCTGACTTGTCCTAACAATTTTCCTAAGTTCCTTTAGGATCTGGGTTTTGGCTAAAACATCAAAATTGTAGTTTTAGGTCTTCTGAAGATTTTTTCTTTTGAATCACTGTATTTTCAGTTTTGTAGGCTGAGTTATAGCTTTTTCCCCGCAACTGGTCGGGTATCCTGAAATTCAGAATTTCTAGGTCAGGTTTGGTTCTAGTCAAGTTTGATGGACTAAATTTGTCTAGCAAATTGGTTGGGTTTGGTTCATAACTGGGCTCTGAGTTCTTTATAAGAAATGTTCTCCTATATCTCAGGAGTTCGTGGGTTTAAGAATTAGGTCATTTGAAGTTTCCTAGAGTGAGTTATGCTCAAATTACTGAGCACTATTCAAATGGTCATTTTGTCTAGGTCCAGAATGCCACATCTGGATTCAAGCAAATTTTAGGGCATCCTAAGGTCAGTTTCTGGGCAAGCTTTCTTCATACCATTTCTAGCATTATATCTTAGGTTTAATCTCCAATTAGCCTCACACCAATTATAGCTATGTATCTCTACTTATGGCCATATAAACACACTAGACTTATAGGTCTAGAATCCCTACACAGAAACCACACTTCCAATTGCTCAATTAAATCCAACAACCAACTTCAAAACTCAACCAATTCACATAAAATGGTCAATATTTGACCTCAACAACATTAATAGGGCATCATATCATTATAACCCAAATTTCCCTTGTAACCCTAACTACATAATCTCAACTTCATGCAATCAATTGCAATTCAACATACCAATCATATGTTTCAACTTATCTAAGCTAGGATGCAAGTCTAAATTCAACTAAACACATCAATTCCTCCCTCCATACAAGCTGGCCGAAATTCAACTTCTTCATACACACTTTATTTTCATCAATTCTCATTCATTTCCACCACAAATCAACCTAATTTCACTAATAGAAGAAAGAGAAAACAAGTTTAAGCACTAACCTCACTTGAGCTAATTCCTAGCTTTCCAAATCTTCAATTTCTCCTCTTTTTTTTGCTTCTAAGTTCTTAAGCAAGGTCAAGTGACAAATTTTAGTGAAGGCAACTATGGGAAATATGGTGAGAATCAAGAGAAGAAGAAGCTTTGGATGAAGAAAAAATGGTGGAATGGATGAGGAGAATGATTTGACCAACTTGGTTAAAGGAAGAAGATATGGCTTTCAAATGATAAGAAGGAATTAATTAGATTTGTCTTATATATATATAGGTTTCTTATTTTTATTAGATTTTAATTAGGTCATCATTTTGTCATGCTTATGTCATAATTGGTATTTAATTTTTTTCATTTCTTTCTTTTCTTCTTTCAATTACTCTTCTCTAGTTCTATTTTCATGGAAATTCCATCATATTTTATTATATTAATTTCACTTAATTTAATTGACATTTTGGTCAAAAATGAACTCTAGGTGTCAAATAACCAAAATGCTCCTCATCGGGTTATAGTCCATCTTTTTCGATAATGACGTTTAACTCCATAACTCGATGGTCACTTTAATTTTTATACTGCTTCTATCAATTTATTTTCATTTCATTTTTGGTTCTCAAACTGGCTTTCAAGAGTACTATTCATGGACTGAAAATAGTACTATTCAGATCTCAGAAGTTCAGGACGTTACACTAATTCCATTATAACCTTATAAAAGACCTTTTGATCTTTTGAAAAGTGTAAGCTACATTAGTCAAGAGAGAAAATTGAAATATGCCTATGGGATTGGGGATATACTCCTTCATCTTATATACAATCATTCATGATAAGCAGCATTTTAAGTTAGTGATTATTTTTTGAATATATCTTAGTAGACAATTTCTTTGTGACTTCCTAATAGTCTTGTAATTAGAATGATTGGTTGACACTTCAAGAGGGAGATGGATTTCTAGCAAGCACTCATTAATTCTTTTATGCCTTAAAGGAAGGGAATTGGAATGTGGTCGTTGAGATTTCAATTATATGCAAAATTGAGTTTTCGATTGTAATTCTAGGAAGGCAAAGAACCCTAATGTGTTTTTAAACTTCAATTTGCTTGAGGACAAGCAAATATTTGAGTTTGAGGGTATTTAATACACTTGTACTATATAAGTATTTTAAGATACTTTTACTACATTTCATAAGCATTTAGTTAGTTAATTGCATAATTTCTTGTTAGTTTCATCATTTTTTAGGATTTTGAGTTACTCTAGCTTAATTTCCTCGATTTCTATGTTTTATTAGGTGATTTCATGCAGTCCCAAAGCCTAGAACACATTTGGACAAGTTAGGAAGTCAAAAAGAATAAGTCCTACACTGAGGGGAAAAGCACAAGCCAAGCACTAGGCATCCTTGCCTCGTGTAATAATCTGCCAAAAGTATGCTGAGAAAGAGCAATTGCATGGGCCATGTAAAGGGACCCATGTAATGGTCCCTAGCCCATGTAATCTTCAGTTGCCGTTGTAACACCCCTATGTTTGGTAGTGCGTTCTACTGTTCCGGTGGCCAGTGTTGTCCGGACAGCTAGGATGCCTAGAATTACACTTCGATATGAGTGAGGAGACATAAAATAATAAAATACAAGAAAAGAAAATACAAGAAAAACAAAGGAAAAATAATAGCAAAGAAATGTAACCAAGTTAAGCGAGCCGAGAACCCTAGCGATGGGTGACCACATCGGGAAGTCACGGCGTGGACCGTTGACTAGCCCTAGACCGCGGGAAATCCTGAAAATTATTTTTAGAACTTAAAGAGACATCAATTGAAGTATAAACACCATTAGAAATATCAAACATAAATTAATTAATTAGTACAAAGAAAAGTGAGAAATCAAAAAAGGACAAAATCCGGTGTTACCGAAAAATCGGGAATGCAACCCAAACAGGGGCATTATGGTCATTTGACCTAAATGTCCATTAAAAATAAATAATATTACATCTAGAAAATATAATGAAAAATTTATTTAGTGGTACCTAATGTAAATAGCAAAAATGGGGTTCAAATTGGGTAATTAACATTTAAAACATATAATATAGTTAAATTAGGGTGAGTGGAGGACTATGGATTAAAATATTCACTAAGTAGGCAGATGTATACCCATTATACTTCATCTTCAACCTTTCAAAACCACCATTGCCGAAATTAAAAGCTTCCAAAATCCTCCATGGCCGCATTGTTGAAAGCTTCCTAATCTCCTCCATTTTCACCTCCAAACACCAAAATTTCTTCACTAATCTTGATCCCCACCTCACAAGGAAGAAGTAGATACTAAAATCAAGGGAGTTTGGTGAAGATTTAACAAGCCCCAACAATAGGTAAGTGTTTAAATTGATTTATTTCTTAAGTAAAGTTTATGGGAAGCTTGAGATGAACAAATTGATGAAGAAAATTTGAGGTTTTGGTGAGTTGTTATTATGCACTAGTTAGGCAGCCATGGTACTTGAATAACTTGAATTATTTTCACATGCATTTGATGGGTATTAGTGTTGATTAAAGTAAATCAAAGTTTAGTAGGTTAATTATTGATGTATGTTAAATTGAACACTTGAATTGGAAATTTTTGTTGAATTTGGAATTGTATGCGTGATTGTCTAAATGGACAGCCATGGGATTGTACACTAAGTGAAATATTATTATATGTATTGTGGAGAATTAACTTTGACTAATGTGATTCAAAGTTTTGGTAAGTTAACTTCATGTATATGGAATGGTGATCAAGTGAAAAATTTGAGTTTGAAGGCAATTATGAAGGTATACCATTGCGGTAGTTTGTTAACTCTTGAAGAATGTTGGAATTCATGCTTGGTTTATGGAATAATAATGTTGATTTGTGATAGTGGTTATGGCAGTTTGAGTGTATGTATGATGGTGTGAGGTTGGACATGTAAAAGTGTTATGGTTAGGTGATTGAATTGTTATAAATTGGGTTTGAAAAATTCTGTACTAAATGGTGCACAATGAATGAAATTGTAAGCTGCCAAAATGACCTATAATATGTTGTAAATTATGTTTAGGTTATGGTACAACCAAAGTTGACATGAATGTGGAGTTTGGTAATGCTAAAAGTGACCTTTGATGACCAATGAAGAAAATGCAATAGGGCAGTTTGTGTTTTGAGCTTAAAACCTTAAGTGTGTGGCTCCAATTGGTATGAGACCAATTGGAGGTGAAATTAGGCACAAAATGTGCCAACTTTCATGAAGGAAGCTTGCCAAAATTCTGCTTGCAAGGTAGCTTGAAAAATGACCAAATCCGGATTAAGTGCAAATAAGGCCTGAAAATTGACCATTTGGGCAGCAGTTAGTGTTTAGGCCATAACTCACTCAAAAAAGGTCCAATTGACCTACAATTTTGACCATGAATAGTTAAGACCCATATCTACAAGTCTTATGAAGACACCAAAGCCCAAAAATGACCATAAGCAAGTCAAACAGCTTGCACAAGTTTGGGTCCAAAAACTGGCCGAACCAAAATTGACCTAAAATGACCTAAAGTGACCAATTTTGATGTAATTTGACCAGCAATAGTAAAATGACCATAACTTGGTCTACATAACTCAGAATGACTTGAAATTTTGCCCCGCATGCAATAAGACATAGATCTACAAGTTTATAGTTTGGACCGAAACCCGAAAACCGAGGGAATTAGGTCGTCCGGCTAGATCAAACTAGTATCCCAGAATCCAGCAAATTGCAAGAAAATGCAAGATACATGGAAATGAGTTAGGTAACATGTACCAACCCTAAAAGACTATTGAATGTGACATATTAGTAACATTAAAACCTAAGTTACCTAGAACGCATCGAGGGTTAACATATTAAGTTGACTAAGCAAATAATAGCATTCAGTGAATTACTTATCAAGCATTATCATTAGAGACAGTTTAAATGAGTACTGAAACACTTCAAATTGTGTTTCTCAGTTAGCAAAGACTCAGGGAAAGGGAAGGAAACACTGAGTCAAGACCAGGAAACAGTTATCAGAGGTTTGTGCACAACAGCTATTTCTTTTGAATATTTTTTCAATTGAAATGAATTACGACTATTTGTACATTATTGTTTTAAATTGTGGAAATGTGTTTGAATAGATACTTATTGATTGAAAAGCATTATAAATGGCTTGAAACTATGAAAAATTGTTTGAATGATATTGATGGATACTTATTGATTGAAAAGCATTAGAAATGGTTTGAAACCACAGCTATCATGTATACTGATTGTATTCCTCGCTAGCTTGTCTAGTGGGACGAATTGAATTCCCTCTCTGGCTGAAGTGTTGAGGTGTGTGCCTATTGAGGACGAATAGAATGAGTACTCATATTATTGCTAGCTAGCTATGTTATTCCTCATTAGCCATCGGCTTTTGGGACGAATTGAATACCTCATTAGCCATCGGCTTTTGGGACGAATTGAACTTTGGAATATGATTAAGCTGTGTGTGATTTATTGATATGTATTGTGAAATTGTGAAATGGAGTTTAAATTCTTATTGACATTCACTGTCTTTTGAATTTAACTATGTTTTGATTAATGAGATTTATTGTGATATTGTGAAATAGAGTTTAAATTCCTTATGACATTTATTGTCTTGAATTTAACTATGGTTTTAAGTATCCACTATTTATTTAACTTATGATTTGTGATTTAAAGTTGTATTTGGTTAATGTTGTGCACCACTGAGACATTGTCTCAGCGATAGCTTTTCATTCTTTAGCGGTAGTAGACAGACAGGGCAGCAGACTAGGCTGCTAGTACATTCAGCAAGAGATCATCGGGTATATTGAGTATACCACATTTTGCAGTTTGTACTGTAATGTATGTTCATTGTATGTATATATTGTTTTTGGTTTTGAGCAGTTGTAAATTAAAATTGTACATTGAAGTTATAAAGTATATTATGAGTTATTTTGGCTTGTAAAAATTGTACTGTATTTCTTTTATCTCAGTCTTTGAAAAACTATTGTGGATTTGAGTTGAGAAGGATATTGTGTTGTTTAACTGTTGGAGTTGAGACTGGGAATTATATTGAAGTGTTTTTACAGGTTTTCTGAAGAACTGTTTTATCCAAAATACAGATGGCACTCTGCCAAAATTTTTACAGAAATTACTAATAGTCCAAATGAGTTCGCTGTTTCACTTTAGTTCAAAAAGGTTTTTAACACCTGTAAATTGTGCTCACCACTGTAAAAAGAAGTAAGAAAAGTTTTGAAAATCCCTTGTAGTGTATTTAATGGGTTATCAGTAGGCGAAGTTGGTAATTCATTAGGTATACTATGGGATTATGTTATGCCTTACAGAGGGGTAGGGTGTGACAGCCGTAATTTATGAAAGCTTTAAAATCTCTAGAAAGTTACACAGCTTGCCCCATGTAATGAAGCATAAGCCATGTAAAATACCCCAACTCAAACTCCAAGTCGACTCCAGCTCTATTTCGCTTGACTTGAAAAGACTTCTAAGGCCTCCAGGACTTCGAATTGAGGGGTTTTATGCTAGATATAAATACAAGAAGTAAGGAACAAGCTAGGTATCACATCTTTTGCATTCTACCTTAGATTTTTCAATAATGTGAAGAGATTTGCACCAAGATTCTTAAGAGAGATTTACAGCCGATGTTTCAAAAGTCCAAAATTGCAGAATCTTCTATCTGGGTTTCTTTGTTCTATTTCTTTAGATGTTTTGTCATTGTTATTTTATTTTTATGTTGATTGTTATACTAATCATGAGTGAGTAGTGTTCTTAATTATAGGATTAGGGATGTAGCACTTTCAATTCTGTTATAGATTTACATTGATTTTATTTAATAAATTTGGAGACTTGTTCTTTGATTCAATTTCTTGTGATCTTAATGCATGCTATATGTAGAGCTCCACTTAGTTATAATTTTAAATATTAATTAAAGGACTAACAGGTGAAGATTAATATTGAAAAATCAAGATATTGAACTTAGGTTTTTTTAACCTAGAGATAGAATAAGATTCTATATGGAGTTTATAATTGATCAAAGAGCTTAAAGAGTTTTAATTAAGATTGATTACCACGAAAATAGGGTTCAGGTTAATTAAGATACACCTTGAGTGCCTTGAGAAAAGACTTAAGATAATTTAGGATTAATTTCCTTCAAAGTAATAACTTTCTAATTTATTGAATGAATGAGATTAGATCTATAATAAGTTGAAGTAAGAACCCCTAATTCTGAAATTGCTTTTATTAATTGATTGCATTAGTTGAATTGTTTAGCTTTTTTCTATTTTATTAGTTTAGAATAACTTAGTTTAGATTCCCATCATTATAACTGGTAGTCTAGATAGTTATAATTGTTGCTTAGTTTAGTACTCATCAAGTTCCTCATGGGAATGATACTCACTCACTACTATATCACTTATTAATGATCCGTGCACTTGCAAAATTTTGCATAACATTAGCTAAGGTGTTTAGGGTGTTTGGAGATTGTAAGGAATTGAAAAGTTAACCCAAATTGGCTAAGAAAGAAAAGTGACATTCAAGGTGTGACATCCTCACTTGAGGTAGTTTTGTACATTCTACTATTCCGATGACTAACGTTTGTTCAGACAGCCAGAATGTCTGTAACTACACTTAAACTAGAGTGAAGAGACATAAATTGACTGAATAAAGACTAAATAAAATTAAGAAAAAAAATAAAAGAAATGAAGTGTAAATAGGTTAAATGAGCTGAGACTCTGGCGATGGGTAACCTTAACGGGAAGCAACTGTGAAGACAGTTGCCAACTCTACACTCACGGGGAACCCTGTGAAATAAATATTTGGGATGTAAGTGAAGGATTTATGGGGTCTAAATGACAATAAAAATGTCAAGGAGAAATAAGAAAATTTATGTCAATCGATAAAGATAATTGTAACTCGATGAACACAATGAAGGGCATTTTGGTCATTTCACCCTCAGTGTTGAATCTTGACCTAAATGTCAATTAAAATAAGAGAGAATAAAATATTTAAAAATAAATAAAATGAGAGAGAATAAAATATTAAAAAATAAATTAAGATCATGAATTTGTGTAATGGAAAAGGGAAAAGAAAAGAAAAGAAAGAAATAAAAAAATAAATGAATAATGACATAAGCATGATGTCACAATGATCTAATTAAAATTTTTAACCAATTAAATTTGGACAACCACATATAAAGAGATAAAAAGGGAATTAAAAGAGATAAAATTTAGTCTTCTTCTTCCTTTGGAACTCCATGGCCGAACCACTCTTTAGAACACTTCCACCATTTTCAAGCTTCAAAGCTTGAATTTCCCTCTATTCTCACCCCAAAACCCATACTTTCCTTCATGAAAACTTGATCCTACACCTTGAGGAAGCTATTGGCAGCCAAGAAATTGAGAGAATTTAAAGTTTAGGTGAGGCCAATTTGGCTCAAGTTGAGGTTAGTGAATATTAATCTTCTAATCTTTTTTATTTTTTGAAATCTAGCTTGAATATGAGTAAATAATTAAGAAATTAAAAGAAATCATGTGTGAAATTGAGAGGTAAAATTTGGTCAGCAATTATAGGAGGAGGAATTGATGTGTTTTATTGAAATAAAACTATAGTACAAGCTTGGATAATGATATATATATGATTGGTAACCTTAGTTGGCATGTGTTGCATGACTTAGTAAATTAGAAGTTAAGGTTTTTTACCTAAATTGGGGATTTTGTGTTGTAGCTTGAAATTAATGTTATTGAGGTTGATTGTTGACTATTCGAAGTGCCATGAATGTGATTGATTTGGTAGTTGGGTGGAATTGAAAATTGGGAGTGTTGATTTTTTGCGCAAGATTCTGGACCTTGAGTCCAGTGTGGTTTTAAGGCCATAAGTAGAGCTATGTTGCTCCAATTGGTGTGACGCTAATTGGAGATGAAATTTAGAACAATTTGCCACATTTTTCATATAGAGATCACCCTGCCTAGAAACTAAACCTAAAATGACCTAAAGTTGGCTTGAATCTGGGTAACCACATGCTGGACCTGGAAAAATGACCTTATGAATAATAATTGTTCAAATGGCCATAACTCACTCTAGGAAGGTCAGAATGGCCTGATTTTTGAACCATTAGAAATGTTAGACATAGGAGCACATTTTTTATGGAGAACATAGTGTCCAATTCTGCCTCCAACCTAGCCAGTTTGCTAGAAAAAGTTAGGTTAATAATTATGACTAGAACCAAAAGTGATCTGAAATTCTGGACCAGGACCAACCCGACTAGTTTTGGCAAAAATGCCATAACTTGGTCTATAAAACTGCAAATGCAGTGAAACCAAAGCCAAAAATTTCATAAGACTAGAACTACAACTTTGATGTTTAGACTAAAACCCAAAATCAAATGCAACTTAGGGAAATTTCTAGGAGAAGTTAGGACTTCCCAATTTGGAAATTCCTGCACCTGGATAGTAAATGAACCATAACTTTCATTAGAAAACTCCAATTGAGATGAACCAAATTGATCAAAAAACTTAAGAAATAGGCTACAACTTTGATTTAGGAACCTTGCTAAAATTTTGAGTGTAAAGACCTCAAATGCAGGTTGTAAAGACTGACCTGAACCTGAAATTTTGGATGTACAGGGTTTAGGAGTCCAGGCTAGTTAAATTGTCATAACTCATCCTACATAGCTTGAAAATTTGTGATTCTTGAACTTGAATGACCCTAAGACATAGGGTAACAATTAATATGGAGGACATTAGGTCTAAAAATGACTGTGACATACCCAAATGACTAGATAAAATTTGACTCTAGAATCTGCCTAGTTCTGGAACCAAAATGAGAAAATGAACCAATTTTGGTAATTTGACCATAACTTGAGTTCTGAAACTGCAAATGACATTATTCAAAAAGGAAAATAAAGATAAGACATAGAGGAACAACTTCCATGAGGGAAGTATGGCCAAATGGACTATGCATCTTGGCCAAATTGCTAGAGGAAATTAAAGTATAGTTTCACCTCCAATTAGCTTTGCACCAATTGAAGCTACGCAAGTCAAGTTATTGCTACCCAAACACATTGGACTCAAGTTTAGAATATATGGCATAAAGGGGCAGCACACCAATTCTCAATCCAATGCCACAATAAACTTCATTCTATGGTCAAAATTTATCAAATGGTCACTAATTGACTATTAGAACATAAATCTATCATCAACTCCACAAAACCCCAATTTTTTGGGTTCAAAACCCTAATCACAATTTCTCAATTTCACATAACACATGCAAATTCACTTCTTACTTCATATATGTGCTCATAACCTAACTAGAATTCAAGTTTAAATTTAATTAAACACTCTAATTCTTCCCCCTACCATGGCTGCCGAAAATCAAGGGTTACCCTAACATGCATATTTTTCTTCAATTTCCAGAATTCCTAGCTTAATTTAATGTCCTAACATGAATATAAGGAGAGAGAGAGAAAAAGATGGCACTAATCTCTTGAAGCACAATCCTAAGTGTCCAAATCCTCACTTTCTCCAAATTTCTTGGTAGCCAAATACCTTAGCTAGGTTAAGTGTCTAACACCCCTCACCCGACTACAATGTAGCCGAGCAAGGCGTGCTACATTCGGTGTCGGAGCACCCTATCTTATCTTACTTTATTCCTTTAATAATTTTGTTCTCGTTATATATTAATATCAATTATTTTTCTAAGGAGAAACCAGCGGAGTTTCTCCTATTTTATTATCGTTTGGTGTATTTTAATATTTACCTGTTTAAAAATCTCAACAATATTTTTCATACAATAATTCATCCATACTCATATCATCATTTCAAAAATCATTATGTAATTCAAATCCATACTCATTTGTACAAATTCATTCTTGCTTATTACAAATATCAAAATTCTCAATTTCATTAGTTTACATAATTTGCAAACTAATTGCATAAATTCATAATTTACATCAGGTGCATATTACATATAATTTCCTAATTTTCATTACAACATAATAAATAATTATAATGCACAAATTGCATAATATGACTAATGTGAGCCCTATCTACATACATTGTTGAGGAGGTGACAACCTTGAATACTTCAGACACTTCTGCAGATCTGGACTCCAAAAATCCCAGTCAATTGTCCACTGGGTTTTTGCTTCAGTACCTACGCGAAGGAAACAATCCATCGCGCTAAGCATTGCTGCTTAGTGGTGCAATAATATAACAAGAAAATAATATACAAATAAAGAAAGAAATGGATTATACTTTGGATACTCTGGAATTTAATCTAATTTAATATAATACTTCTAGTATTAACTATCTTTCGTTCTAATTTATTCCTCTTAAGAAGCAATTTATTCCTAAATTCACATTAGTAATATAAAATCCCCAAAAATTCTAAAAATATTATTATTCTTAACTTTATATTATTATAAAAAGAAAATAAGTGCATTTGTAATGCTTATTTAAGTTATATCTCTTTTGCAAATCTTTTTATCATTTCATTCAATACTTTCTAGGTTATCACAGATTATTTTATAATAATTAAATTTTAATATTATTACTCATTTATTTAATTGCTAATATTTTCAGTTGCTAAAATTCTTAACTCATTTCAATAAATTTCACTGCCCAAGTAACCAATAACAGGCTGACTAAATTGGATAATGGGTCGTTGGCACTGGACACCGCAGTGCCTCGGGCCGTCATGCCATGGGACGCGGAACGTCAACCACGTATGCAATCAGTATGGCTAAAAAGTCATGATAACATATAATCTGGCATAAAAGCCATGAGTGCAGGCATAAAGCCATGAATGCAGGCATAAAGCCATGAGTACGGGCATAAAGCCATGAATACAGGCATAAAGCCTTACGCAGTACTGCTAAAATAATACCCTATTGGCATACCAATTTATCCAATCTGACACACGTGTCTAGGCAATATATGGGCACATTAGTACCATTAAGGGTTCATAAGTATCATTTTTTTTTCATTATATGTTCCAATTATAATTTATAACATTTCAATTTTTATTCCTAGTAGAAGTGTAAATGTCTAAAATATAATTCTACCTAAATTATGCATTCATCCTTTTATTCATTCATTATGTCATTCATATTGATCACAATTTATAACAATTATTTTCATGTGTAATTGTACTCAAAGCATTTTTCCTTATCCTTTCTCCAATAATGAGAACTAAAGTCTCATTTATATATTCATTTATTCATTACACTATGTATATAAATTATCATTCATATTTCAAGTAATCCATGAACATTTTATGAATTTCAAATTTAAATAAATTTTCCTTAAATCCTAGAGTCACTCAACTTCAAGAATTTAAATTCATTAATCATATTATCTATGTTAACCATCCTAATAGTTTTTCTAATTTAGTATATAATTTCTTATATCATTGGAGTTACTATTCACTTGACCATTTATCTTCAAAGGTTGACTTTTTCATTCATAATAGATTTGTTAAGCCTAAGTTCACCAAGATACCACATTTTGCATTTTATTTTTATTGACATTGATTGCCAAACTTAATTCCTAGCCTCCTAGGTTTTATTTCAAATTTTCATAATTTGAGGTTCAAATTCACTGTTCTATTGGACCTGGCTACAGTAAAACTTTGATAAAACTTTCTGCATGAAAGTTGTTCCTTATTGTGTCTTCTTTAATTCCATTTTTGAATCACTCCATTAGGAGTTTTGTAGCTCAAGTTATGGCCATTTTATGATAATTGGCCGGATTGACCTGTACTTAGAATTCTGGGCAGAATTGGTTCTGCTAGATTTGGTGTGCTGACTTTGGTTGACAATTCCATTAGGTTAAGTCTAGAATTTGAGTTTGTGTTCTACATGAAGGTTGTTCTAAATTGTCTAAGCTTTCCATTAATACAAAATTCAGGTTAATTAGATAATTCTACACTGAGTTATGGCCAAATGAACAAACACTATTCATTTGGTCACTTTCCAGGGACAGCTTGTGTGTTACCCAGATTTGGTCAATTTTTGGGGTATTCTAAGTTTGTTTTCTGGGCAAGGTTTCCTCATCAAAGTTTTGCCATTATGTGTCTAGTTTCATTTCCAATTGGATTTGCACCAATTGAACCTACACGACTTAAGCTATAGCTGCCCAAATCTGCTGGACTCACATCCAGCCCTGCAGGTCACCTAAGGCAGATACCTAACCTCAATTTTGTTGGCATAAATCACTTCAATTCCTCATCAAATATAGCCAATTATGACCATTAGGACTTCCATTCACCAACACATGAGCAAAACCCTAAGTTTGCCCTAAACCCTAACTCACCTTCTCCCCTAATTCAAGCAACTCATTCATCTTCCAACATACAGCATCCTTCATCATTCATAAACATATATAAACTCATCAAACACATATAACTAGCCACATACCAAGGCTGGCTGAAATTTTATATTGTTCCTTCATGGACATTTTCTTTGGTTTTTCAAGTAATTTCTTTATAATTCTACTAGATTTCAAAGTTAGAAGGAGAAGGGTAAAATTAGCACTAACCTCTTTGGAGCTTCACTTAACCTTGCCTAAACTTCATTATTTCTAATCCTTGTGGCTGCTAAGAGCTTTCTTGTGATGTGGGGATGAATTTTAGTGAAGATGGTTTAGGGTTTTGGGATGAGATGTAAGGAGAATCAAGCTTGAGGAAAAGAAAGAGAAAAAAAATTAAAATGGAGGAAGTGAGGGATAGCTGGTTCAGCCAGCTGAAATAAAAGGAAGAGGATGGGTCAATTTTTGGTCTTCCTTATCTTCTTTAATGTCCCTTAATCATATTTGTCCAAGTTTAATTGGCTAGGCATTTTTAATTGCATCATGGTGAATTATACATGATGTAATAAGTCTCATTTACTTTCATTTTTCTTTTCTTCTTTCTTTTATTATTTTTAATAAATTTTTCATTAATATTTATTCATATTTAATATCATATATCTCACTTAAATAAATGGACAAGTCGGTCAAAAATCATCTCTGAAGGCAAAATGACCAAAATGCCCTCCGTTTAGCTTATTGAGCTAAAACTGTCTGTACCGATCTAAAAATTTTCCTAAGCATTTTCTTGGCATTCTAATGCCATCGAAACCTCATTGACTCTTCTCTAGAGTCCCAAAAATTATTTCATGAATTCTCCCCTGAGTTTAGAGCTTCTAGTTGCGAAGACCGCAACTTCCCACTGGGTTACCCATCGCTAAGGCACCGACTCATTTAACTTAGTTGTATTTTATTTCTAAAATTTTTTCTAAATTTTTCTTATTATTATTTGAGTTATTTATGACTCCTCACTCTAGCCTAAATATTTTTCTAGATGTTCTAGCTGTCCGGACTAACACCGGTTACCGGAACAGTAAAATATACGGAATTACTACAGTGAGGGTGTTACAATTCTTCCCCTCTAACAAAAATTTCGTCCTCGAAATTTACCCGGTGTAAATAGTCGAGGAGCTGCTACCTCCTTATTTCTTCACCTTACCAGAGAAAACAGATCTGCATTAGTGTCACCTCGACTCATATGAATGCAATGCATGTTATGCACACAATCCTATTCTATTTATTGATGCCTACAAACACCTAAACCGTGCTCTGATACTACTAAATGTAACACCCTCACCCAACTACAGTGTAGCCAAGCAAGGTATACTACATTCGGTGCCGGAGCACCCTATCTTATCTTACTTTATTCCTTTAATAATTTTGTTCTCATTATATTTTACTATCAATTATTTTTCTAGGGAGAAACCAGCGGAGTTTCCCCTATTTTATTATCGTTTGGCGTATTTCAATATTTACCTATTTAAAAATCTCAACAATATTTTCCATACAATAATTCATCCATACTTATATCATCATTTCAAAAATCATTATGTAATTCAAATCCATACTCATTTGTACAAATTCATTCATGCTTATTACATATATCAAAATTCTCAATTTCATTAGTTTACATAATTTGCAAACTAATTGCATAAATTCATAATTTACATCAGGTGCATATTACATACAATTTCCTAATTTTCATTACAACATAATAAATAATTATAATGCACAAATTACATAATATGACTAATGTGAGCCCTATCTACATGCATTGTTGAGGAGGTGACAACCTTGAATACTTCAGACACTTCTGCAGACCTGGACTTCAAAAATCCCAGTCAATTATCCACTGGGTTTTTACTTCAGTACCTGCGCAAAGGAAACAATCTATCGTGCTAAGCATTGCTGCTTAATGGTGCAATAATATAACAAGAAAATAATATACAAATAAAAAAAGAAATGGATTATACTTTAGATACTCTGAAATTTAATCTAATTTAATATAATACTTCTAGTATCTCTTTCGTTCTAATTTATTTCTCTTAAGAAGCAATTTATTCCTAAATTCACAGTAGTAATATACAATCCTCAAAAATTCTAAAAATATTATTATTCTTAACTTTATATTATTATAAAAAGAAAATAAGTGCATTTGTAATGCTTATTTAAGTTATATCTCTTTTGCAAATCTTTTTATCATTTTATTCAATACTTTCTAGGTTATCACAGATTATTTCATAATAATTAAATTTTAATATTCTTACTCATTTATTTAATTGTAATATTTTCAGTTGCTAATATTCTTAACTTATTTCAATAAATTTCACTTTCCAAGTAACCTATGACAGGCTGACTAAATTGGATAACGGGTCGTTGGCACTGGATACCGCGGTGCCTTGGGCCGTCATACCATGGGACGCGGAACATCAACCACGTATGCAATCAGTATGGCTAAAAAGCCATGATAACATATAATCGGGCATAAAAGCCATGAGTGCAGGCATAAAGCCATAAATGCGGGCATAAAGCTATGAGTACGGGCATAAAGCTATGAATACAGGCATAAAGCCTTACGCAGTATTGCTAAAATAATACCCTATTGGCATGCCAATCTATCCAATCTGACACATGTGTCTAGGCAATACATGGGCACATTAGTACCATTAAGGGTTCATAAGTATTATTTTTTTTTCATTATATGTTCCAATTATAATTTATAACATTTCAATTTTTATTCCTAGCAGAAGTGTAAATGTCTAAAATACAATTCTACCTAGATTATGCATTCATCCTTTTATTCATTCATTATGTCATTCGTATTGTTTACAATTTATAACAATTATTTTCATGTGTAATTGTACTCAAAGCATTTTTTCTTATCCTTTCTCCAATAATGAGAACTAAAGTCTCATTCATATATTCATTTATTCATTACACTAAGTATATAAATTATCATTCATATTTCAAGTAATCCATGAACATTTCATGGATTTCAAATTTAACTAAATTTTCATTAAATCCTAGAGTCACTCAACTTCAAGAATTTAAATTCATTAATCACATTATCTATATTAACCATCCTAATAGTTTTTCTAATTTAGTATACAATTTCCTATATAATTGGGGTTACTATTCACTTGACCATTTCCCTTCAAAAGTTGACTTTCTAATTCATAATAGATTTGTTAAGGCTAAGTTCACCAAGATACCACATTTTGTATTTTATTTTTGTTGGCATTGATTGCCAAACTTAATTCCTAGCCTCCTAGGTTTTATTTCAAATTTTCATAATTTGAGGTTCAAATTCACTGTTCTATTGGACTTGGCTACAGTAAAAATTTGATAAAACTTTCTTCATGAAAGTTGTTCCTTATTGTGTCTTCTTTAATTCCCTTTTTGAATCACTCCATTGGAGTTTTGTAGCTCAAGTTATAGTCATTTTACCATAACTAGCCAGATTGACCTGTACCCAGAATTCTGGGCAGAATTGGTTCTGCCAGATTTGGTGTGCTAATTTTGGTGGACAATTCCATTAGGTTAAGTCTATAATTTGAGTTTGTGTTCTACATGAAGGTTGTTCTAAATTGTCTAAGCTTTCCATTGATATAAAATTCAGGTTAATTGGATAATTCTACACTGATTCATGGCCAAATGAATTTGGTCACTTTCTAGGGATAACTTGTGTGTTACCCGGATTTGGTCAATTTTTAGGGTATTCTAAGTTTGTTTTCTAGGCAAGATTTCTTCATCAAAGTTGTGCCATTATGTGTCTAGTTTCATTTCCAGTTAGCCTTGCACCAATTGAACCTACACGACTCAAGCTATAGCTGCCCAAATCTGTTGGACTCACATCTAGCCCTGCAGGTCACCTAAGGCAGCATACCTAACCTCAATTCCATTGGCATAAATCACTTTAATTCCTCATCAAATATAGCCAATGGTCACTAATTGACCATTAGGACTTCCATTCACCAATACATGAGCAAAACCCTAAGTTTTCCCCAAACCCTAACTCACTTTCTCCCCTAATTCATGCAACTCATTCAATCTTCCCTTCTAATGCATATATAAGCATCCTTCATCATTCATAAACATATATAAACTCATCAAACACATCTAACTGGCCACATATCAAGGCTGGCCGAAATTTTATGTTGTTCCTTCATGGACATTTTCTTTGGTTTTTCAAGTAATTTCTTTATAATTCTACTAGATTTCAAAATTAGAAGGAGAAGGGTAAAATTAGCACTAACCTCTTTGGAGCTTCACTTAACCTTGCCTAAACTTCACTATTTCTAATCCTTGTGGCTGCCTAGAGCTTTCTTGTGATATGGGGATGAATTTTAGTGAAGATGGTTTAGGGTTTTGGGATGAGAAGTAAGGAGAATCAAGCTTGAGGAAAAGAAATAAAAAAAAAATTAAAATGGAGGAAGTGAGGGATAGCTGGTTCAGCCAGCTGAAATAAAAGGAATAAGATGGGTCAATTTTTGGCCTTCTTTATCTTCTTTAATGTCCCTTAATCATATTTGTCCAAGTTTAATTGGCTAGGCATTTTTAATTGCATCATGGTGACTTATACATGATGTAATAAGTCTCATTTACTTTCATTTTTCTTTTCTTCTTTCTTTTATTATTTTTAATAAATTTTTCATTAATATTTATTCATATTTAATATCATATATCTCACTTACATAAATGGAAAATTCGGTCAAAAATCGTCTCTGAAGGCGAAATGACCAAAATGCCTTCCGTTTAGCTTATTGAGCTAAAACTGTCTGTACCAATCTAAAAATTTTCTTAAGCATTTTCTTGGCATTCTAATACCATCGAAACCTCAATGACTCTTCTCTGGAGTCCCAAAAATTATTTCATGAATTTTTCCCCAGGTTTAGGGCTTCTAGCTGCGAAGATTGCAACTTCCCATTAGGTTACCCATCGCTAGGGCACCGACTTATTTAACTTGGTTGTATTTTATTTCTAAAATTTTCCTAAATTTTTCTTATTATTATTTGTGTTATTTATGACTCCTCACTCTAGTCTAAATATTTTTCCAGACGTTCTAGCTGTCCGGACCGACACCGGTCATCGAAATAGTAGAATATACGGAATTGCTACAGTGAGAGTGTTACAAAGTGAAAAGTTTTTATGAAGGAAGTTATGGGTTTTATGGTGAGGAAATCAAGATTTGGTTAGCTTGATGAAGGAAGCATTAATGGAGGGAAGAGAGAGGGAGTTTTAGCCAACTAAAGGAAGAAGGTAGAAGAAGCAAATTTTTATTTTGATTTTGTCTCTTTTTCCCTTTTATTCTTAGTTTTGTTTAGTTATGATTGGCTAAGAGATTTTTAATGGCATCATCATGATGTCATAATTGAATTTTAAATTTCATTTATTTTATTTTCTTGTCCACTCTTTTACTTATTTTTAATAAATTTTTCTTCAATATTTATTTATATTTTATGTCATATACCTCACTTACTTGAATAGACAAGTTGGTCAAAAATCATCTCTGGAGGTGAAATGACCAAAATGCCATTCGTTTAGCTTAACGAGCTAAAATTGTATGTACCGATTTAGAAAATTTTCTTAACATTTTCTTAGCATTCTTTTGTCATCTAAGGCTCAATAACTCTTCACTGAAGTTCCAAAAATTATTTCACAGGGTTTCCCATAGGTCTAGGGTTGCTAACTGTCTTTACAGTCACTTTTCGTTAGGTTACCCAGCGCCGAAGCTACGGCTCATTTAACCTTAGTGCATTTCATTGCTTAAATTTTTCCTTAATTTTTCTTGTCATTATTTGGGTTATTTATGACTTCTCACTCTAGTTTAAATATAGTTTCAGACATTCTGACTGTCTGGACAGACATTAGTCATCAGAACAGTAGAATATACAGACTATCTAAAGTGAGGGTGTTACAGAAATAAATTAAGAAATTAGAAATTAAATAAATAAGTGATAAAGATAAAAAATGAACTAGATTGGTTCTAAAAATTTATTTATTATGAAATGATCCAAAATACATAGAATATGTTAAGTAAAACAATAAAAAGGCTAGAAAAATAAGTATAACTTAAATAATTATTACAAAGGCATCTTCCATAATAATATAAACATAAATTCAATATTTTATTAATTTTGTATATTATATATTATTATTATAAACTTGTGAAATAAGCGCTTCCAAAGAACAACAAAAATGACAAAATATATTTAATATTAAAAATTTCATATAAAATCAAAATAATTCTTGATTACACAAATTATGCTCTATTCTTATCTTTATTTGTATATATTATTTCCTTATCATATTATTACACCACTAAGCAGAAAATGCTTAGTGCGATGGATTATTTCCTCACGTAGATACTGAAGATAAAGTCTAGTGGATATTAGACTGGGATTTTAGAGTCTGGATCTGCAAAAGTGTCCAGGGTGTCACCTTCTCAGCAATGCATGTAGATAGGGCCAATCTAGGTCATATTAATGTATTTTATACATTATAAATATTTATTATGTTGCAACATAAATTATAAAATTGTATTTAAGATGTATATGATGTAAATTATAAATTGGCTATTTCATATGTAATGAGAGTTGTAAGCTGTTAGAAATCAAAATGGATGAAATTTTTGAAATTGTGATGGAAAATATTTTATTGAAATTTATGTGATGATATTTAAAATTATGGAAATGATGATGTTGAGAAATGATATTTGAGATGATGAGTTGAAATTTTTTTGGTTATGATGAATATGGATGAGATTAGTATTAGAAAATATTGTTAAAATTTTTAAATAGGTGGATAATGAAACATGCCAAACGGTAATAAATAGGGGAAACTCTATCAGTTTCTCCTTTGAATATAATTGATTTTGAAATATAACGAGATTAAAATTATTAAATGAATAAAGTAAGATAAGATAAGGAGCTTCGGTACCGAATGTGGCACGCCTTGCTCCGCTACACAGTAGACGGGTAAGGGGTGTTACACAAGGCATCATAAATCCTATTCTTGCAAGGTTGACTTGTATAAGTACTTTAAATAAAGGAAGATTGGGAGTATCAAGTCAGATTTCAAGAAGCACTTTTTGGACAAAAGTAAGATTGACTTTTCAAGACCATTCTCTCTCTCTCTCTTGAAATTCATCCAACCTATTCCTAAAGCTACAAGAAGTGTTTTCTCAGTGATTACATCAAATTATATAGACATTTAAAGTTAACATTCATTGCATTTTGTTAGTGTTTAGTCTCCTTTTATGTTTATTTTTATGTGCTTTTATTATTATTTTAGAAAACATATTAATCCAACTCAATTCATTGATTTTTATATTTTTTCAGGTGTTTTTATGTGGTTCTAGAATCAAAGACGAGTTTGGAAGAGATTTGGAGGTCAAAACATGAAGAATACAGGGCTAGAAGCATTACACGGGCCGCGTAACCTGTCCCGTATAACTTCCTGGACCCCGTGCAACTCTCTGGACTGAAGAAAATGTGAAAAACAAAGTAGCAGAAATTTACACGGGGCATGTATCACTACACGGCCCATGTAAAGTCCCCTGACAGCAATTCTAATATGACTTTTCTTGCTTCCAACTTGACCCAGATGGACTCATAATGCTTCTAGGACTCTGAAATTAGGGTTTTTACACCATATATAAATATAATAGGTCAGGAATTGAGGGGGGAGGAGAATTTAAATTGAGCCAATTTTTACATTCAAGGAGGCACATCAACCTCAATGGAGGCAAGGGAGAAACAAGATCTGCAAGATTGCTAGAAGGGATTTTCAGCTGAAGTTTCAAAAGTCCAAGGCTGCAATTCTCCTTCTGGGTTCTTTCACTCTATTTTCTTCTCATATCTTCTCTTTATCTCTTTATAATCTTAATTGTAAAACTCACCATGGGTGAGTAGGCTCTTTATTCTAGGGTTAGGGTGTAGCACTCTCAATTTTATTATGAATCTGGTTTGATTTTATTTAATATATTGGGTATTTTATTCTTTGATTCAATCTCTTGTGATCTTAATGCATGCTATGTGTTGGTACCCACTTAGTATTGGTTACAGATATTAATTGAAGGACTGAAAGGTGAAGGTTAATATTAGAAAATTAAGATTTTGAATCTAGAAAATCTGACCTAGAGATAGGATGATGACCTTTGTGGAGTTCCAAAATTAATCAAGGATCTTAAAGGGTTTTAATTAATTTAATCACCATGAAAGTAGGGTTTAGGTTACTTAAAATACACCTTGAGTGTCTTGAGAGAGGACTTAAGATAACTTAGGATTAATTTCCATTAAAGTAATAATCTTCCAATTATTAAATGAATTAGATTGATTTTATAATTGATTGAAGTGTGAACCCCTAGCTCTAGAATGCCTTTGTCCATTAATATTCAAGTTTAGTTAATTATTTAGATTTTATTTCTTTTAATTTAGATCTAATTATTATTTTTTTATAATTCGATCGTCTAGATAATTAAAATCACTACAGTTTGGCACTCAACACGGTCCTCGTGGGAACGATACTCTACTCATCACTTTATTACTTGTTAGCGATCCGTGCACTTGCGGTGGTTGTAAAACCAGTAAATAAGTTTTTGGCGTCGTTGCCAGGGACTGGTGCTTGATATCAAAAGATTAGTGATTTAATTACTCTAGATATTCTTATTTCTTTTATAGTTTATTTCTTGATTAATTTTGTTTTTACTTATTTTTCTTGTGAGGTACATTGAGATGTTTCATCAACAAGTCTCTACAAGTTTTATTCAACAACACAATGAACCTTTTTATAATGCTTGGAGGAGGTTTAATGATTTGGTAGAGCAATTTTCCAATCATAGTCTTTTAAATTATGAACTCTCTCTCAATTTCTATAATGGTTTGGATGAAGTGACAAAGAATTGGGTAGATTATGGAACTTGGGCTGCCGGTGATCACGCTCTTCAAAGAAACCATGAGGATGCCATTCACTTGTTGAATGACATGGCAAATTTTGATTACCATTGGCATTGGGATCCTTCACTGCAGGGTTGGAGTCACCAATACCTCCTAAACACCTATCTATCTAATATTGCACACCAACCATTCGAGCTCCAATTAGAAAATAGAGTGGGACTTAAAGAGGCGAAAGCTTCATTGGAAAATTTTGATAAACTAATGGTGAACAATGAGCTATCACTTTATGAAGAGGAATTAAATGGACAAAGTTGGGAGAATGAAGAAGCTTCATGGGAATTTGAACCTATAGAAGAAGCTGAGCCTCAAGAACAAAATTCCTTTGAAGATGACTTACTAGTAAAATTCCCACAAAAACATGAGTTACTTGAAGAAGAAGTGAAACCTAAAGTTAAAGAAAACAACTCCTTTATTGTTGGAGGGTTATTAGAAGAGTGCTTACATGAAGATAGATCAGAGGTGAAGGTGGTAGATGAAGAAATTGACAAGACTATCAACTTGAGCTCATTAACGATGTTTACACATACACCATCAGAAGACCCTTTTCTATCATGGACACCTCTTACATCATCATATATCCTCCATGAGCTAAAGCAGCCCTTATCCTAAGCATATCATTCTAAACCATGTGTTGTTCATGTAATGTGCAATCCTATTTCAAATCTTGCCAATCTTGAGGGTACCACAAATCAAGACCTATATGTGGTGTTATATGACAACTACTATGGCGCGAAAACCACTTTTTGATTAGCAATTTTGAAAGGGGTCAAGCTAATGACCTTAAATTAGCGCTTCTTGAGAGGCAACCTAAGTTTTAAATTTAATCTTTGTATTTGTCTATTTCTTTTGTTTTATCACCCTCCCAAACTTGATTTCGATGTTTATTCACTTTGTAGGTTCAAGAAGTACTTGAAAGTAGTAATGGAAATCAAACTCATAAATCTTCAAGGGAAGGCACACTTCAAGGGGGAGTATTCTATATCCATTAGCTTTTTCTTGTTATTACATTTATGATGTTGCTCTTGACTTGATTATGATATCTTGATGACATTGAGGACAATGTCAAATTTGAGTTTGGGGGTGTATTTCATGCATTGCATTCATATATTGCATTTCATCACCTTATTATGTCTATATTATATTTATGTGTCAAAAATGCTCAGTTCAAGAAAGTATTTCTCTCCCACTCTACAATAAGATTTTGACCCATAATAAAGATGGAAGCTACAAGTTTTGTTTCTCCTTTAGTTTTACTTTACTTATTGTAATAGGTTCTCTAAAGTTCCTAAATAATGCATTTAGTTTCTTTCCTATTTAGTATGTAGCTTTGTCTATAAAAAGGCCACCTTATGTAAATGTTCAACAGATTATGATATTTTTAGATTAATAAAATTGAAGATTTATTCTTGTTTCCCCTACACTTATCTCTTTTAAAGAGTGGCATGTGCTTTGAGTCTTATCACCATTCCAAATTGGTGACTTGATTACTTCCTTCCTTTCTTTTTGGTGCTTGGCTTATCAAAGTTTGGAGAGCAAGAACCTTTTTGGTTCCATTAGTGGCCTGCAAACTTATCCAAAGGAGTCTTTAAGTTACTTTCCTACTATTCTAATTTTTCTTTGATCTTCAATTATAACCTTAGTTTGGAGAATCACTTGTAGGAGTTCTAATTAACCTTGTGCAAGACTCAGTTGATCAAAGATTCAAAGTTGGCATGCTTAAATTCCAACTAGAGCATTAGTTTGCTAATTGTTTTGACATTAGTTTGCTAATTGATTGGATTTTAGTTTGCTATTTGGTTTGCCAATTGTAGCATTAGTTCCATCCAAGTGGTGCAATTCAATCTTGGTGTGCACATTGTTCCATTATTACAATTGAGTTTCTTTTACTTTGTTTTAGTTGTTTGGAATTAATTTGGTTTGCTGGAGTTGTTGGCGAGCCTTAAATCCTTGGGAGAGTGCTTAATTTATTACAATTGTGTGCAAATTTAACTTGTTTCAATAGTTGGCCAAATTGCATCATTATTATTAGTATGTTTCTTAATTCTTTGTTGCTTGTAAATTTTTAAGGCACATCAGCTAGAGCTTTACATCCATCTAGACATCTACCTCTTCTTAGTATCCTTCATAGGGTACTAAAGTTTCTCATTAAGTGCTAAGGCCACACACCTGTTAGGACATTTACCCCTTGGAGCCTTTGTCTCAGCGTAATAAAGCCTTTTACTAGGTGTTAAGACTTCACATCTATCATGATTTCTAACAGTCTTGCCCCTTTGCTCAGGATTTGTACTTTCATTAAGGGTACTCAAGATATTTACTCTTTCTTATTGTGTTGTTACCCCTCCTAGGCATCATTCCTCAGGTTTGGGACATTGCCCATAATCTTCTACCTCTCTTAAAGAGAAAAAAGTTGTACTTTACAATTTTGAACCTATTTTAGCTCTTTGTTACTTTTTACATCTATTTTGGAGCTTGTACTCTCATTTGGGTACCTAAAGCATCTACTTTCAAGTCATGCTATACCCTTACAGGGAACTTCACTTTATAGGTTATGGATTTTAGTACACATACTACCTCCTTAAGAGAGCAGAACCATATTTTTCATAGCATTAACATGTAGGGAGGTACTATTCTCATCATTGTACTATCTCATTTGTGATATCACTTCATAAGTTATGAAGTTCATTCATAACTTTCTATCATTTCTCAAAGAGTAAAGACATATTCTACATAATACTAACATATAAGGGAGTGCTATTTTATTAACTCTAGGCAGAACAATTACTGTGTTGCCACATCTATCTAAGGTCCCACTTTAGAATCCCGTTATCCCCACTTATAGGGATTGTGCCATATACTTTGTTATTTACTTTCTTTTACTTTTAAAATTTGCCTCAAGGGCTATCACCACGAGTTTCTGACCCCTACAATAAAGCAATTCATGCTCCACACATTACTGTGTTTTGATGGGGATTTAACTTTGTCACACCTTACCCCTCTGTAAGGCATAACATGATCCCGTAGAATACCTAATGAACTACCGAACTTCACCTACCGATAACTCATTAAGTACCCTACAAGGGATTTTAAAACAATTTTCTTACTTTTGATAAGTGGTGAGCATTTTCTAAATAGTTATTAAAACATTTAATTAAAGTTGAAAACTAGTTAAAATTTTTGGCCCATTTTTTTTCCGCAAATTTTATAAAAATTTCGGCAGAGTGCCGTCTGTATTTTGAGAAAATAGTTCTTCAAATACCTGTAAAAAGCACTTCTAATAATTTATCTCAACAATTTCAACAACTCCACAACAATTCCCAACCAATTTCTCAAGTTTTCAAAATTCAACAATCCTCATTTCTTAATTTCCAAAAATTCAGTAATCATCAAGATACTGTCAATCAATTTCATTCATTCACATTTCATTAAAGATAAACAATTTATTTATATACATCATACTAAAAATCTACATTAGGAAAATCCAAACTAAAATTTATTACAGACTTTATACAAACTTTGTACAAGCTGCTCAAGACCAATTTTACATGTCCATACAATTACTTGCATTACACACATTAAAATAAATATTTATAGTCATGGTATAAATTATACCCGATAGCTTCAAAGCAGGTAGTTTCTCTGTCCTCAGCAGCTCACTCTGCTGCTCTTCTAGTCTCTATATCTGCGACAGCAACAATAGCCATCGCTGAGTACTAGGACTCAGTGGTGCACAACATACTAAAATAATCTTTATGCAGAATTTAAATTACATTTATTCAAAAATTGGACTGAACATGAGAATTAAATACAAAACATGAATTATGAGATTTTAATCCAAACAAGTTCATTTCGAAGTGTCAAAACACATTTCATAAAACTCACAATTATATCATGACATTCGAAACAAATATAATCTCAATAGCCAGAGGCTAAGGAGAAGTCACATCACAAGGCTAGCTAGCTCAAATATATGGATATCCATTCGATTTCTTCTTCTACTGGCACACACCTCAACACTTCAGCCAGAGAAGGAATCAAAATTCGAAACTGATTACCCTCACTAGTCATGCTAGTGAGGTGTTCAAATATATGGTCATGACACTGTGGTTTCAAAACTTATCTTAACAATTTACTAAACATTGCCATTTCAAATATACACAAATAACTTTCAACAATTTAAATTAAAAGCATCATAATAATGTCACCATTCAATATTTCAAATTATTCAAAACAATATGCAGAAGATAATTTACAAAAATTATACGTTGTGCACAAACCTTAAGCGAGTCGCCTCTTGGCCTTGACTCGATTCCTCGGGTTCTTTCCCGGTGTTTTTTCCACTGAAACACACAGTTTCACAGTGTTTCAGTATCATAACTTAGCATAATTCCAAAAATAAATTTAAATTCACTTTTACCTAGCTCTAATGTGCTAAACTCGACGTTCTTTAAATTTTGAGTTTCGGGGTTACTATTCACTACATTATTCAAGTCAATTTGTTGACTTTCTAAGGCTTAATAGGTATGGGAATTCCAACTTCACCCACATACCACATTTTGGTCACTAAATTTGTTGGTTTTGGTTGTTTACTCAAATTCTAAGTCTTTTAGGCAAATTTGCAAATTTTCAGTTTTGGTGTCTTAAGTTACACTGTTCCATTGGTCATTTTACTATTAGAATTTAGCAAAACTTTTTGCATAGAAAATGTTCTCTATTGTCTTAAGTTTATTCTCCTTTTTGAATCTCTCCAATTGGAGTTTTGTAGCTCAAGTTATAGCCATTTGAACCATGGCTGCCGGATTGGACTTAACCCAGATTTCTGGGCAAATTCTGGTTCTGGCAGTTTTAGGTCACCAACTTTGGGTGGCCAAATGACTTAGTTAATGGCATAATTTAGGTTTGTGTTCTTCATGAAAGTTTTAGGTCTATATCTCATCTGTCCACTGGTAAAATTTCAGGTCATTTAGACCTGCCTAGCTCAAGTTATGGCTAAATGAACAAACACTATTCATTTGGTCAGCTTGTACAGGTCAAACTGAGAATTTCCGGATTTGGTCAATTTGTTCACTAGGTTTTGGTCACTTTTTGGGCATGATTCCTAAATGAAAATTGTGTCATTTTGTGTCTATTTTCATTCCCAATTGGTCTCATACCAATTGGACTTGTAAATTTTCAATTTTGGTCTCTCAAAGGGACCTTGGTCCTGCTGCCTACAGCATGACCACATTGAATCCGAATTTAACCTCAATTCAAACACTTCCAACACGCTTCATTTGGTCACAAATGACCATTTCTCACTTCAAACTAGGTCAAACACATCATTTTACCATTTCTCCAAATTTTGTCTCATAAACCCTAAGTGCAAAACCCTAATTCACACTAATTGTTACATTTGATTGATTCAACACATCTTAACATACTCTTACATCTCATTCAAGCATTCCAACAAGTTTAATGCAACCAAACTCATGCAATTCATCCCCCTTCATAGGCTAGCCGAAATTCCCTTTGGTCCTCCACAAATGTTTTCTTTTGATTATAAATAAATTTCTAGGTTTCTCAAACCATAAACATAACCAATAAATTAAAATTGTCAATTTAGATTGCTTACCTCACTTGAAATTCCTCTTCCTCAATTCTCTTCTTTTTTTTCCTTTCCTTTTCTTGCTCAAACTTCTTTTCAAGTAAAATCAACAAGGTTTAAGGTTGGTAAGTAAGTTTTCTAGGATGGGATTTAGGGTTTCCTCAAGCTCAAAATGAGCTTTAATGGTGGTTTAAGTGAGGGAGAGGGTGAGAGAGGGAGTGAGGCTACTAATTATTAATTATTTATGTTTATGGCTTATCTAGTTGTCTTAAGTGTGGTTCTAATCCCCTTAATTGTCCGGACCAACTCCGGTCACTGGAACAGTGAAATATATCAGGCTATACAAGTAGGAGTGTTACAATTCCCTCCCCCCCCCCCCCCCCCTTAAAATAAATTTCGTCTTAAAATTTCACCTAGTATTAATCTCTGAACAGCTGTGGGTGCTGTCTCCTCATGTCTTCCTCTCGTTCCCAAGTAGCCTCCTGGCCCGAATGATGGTTCCACAGCACTTTCACTAACGGTATTTGCTTGTTCCGTAGCTGCTTCACCTCATAAGCCAAAATCTCTATGGGTTCTTCTTCATATGTGAGGTCTGGATTCACTTTAATTTCTTCTACTGGTAGTACATGAGATGGGTCTGATCGATAACTCCTCAACATAGACACATGGAAGACATTATGTATCTTCTCCAACTCTGGAGGTAGCGCTAAACGATATGCCAAAGGACCCACTCTTTCTAGAACCTTATATGGCCCAATGAAACAAGGACTCTGTGACACCCCTTACCCGACTACAGTGTAGCTGAGCAAGTTATGCCACTCAGTGTGCCGAGCACTCTATTTTATCTTAATTCATTTTTATTCTTCCTTTTGAATATAACTTGTGAAATATAATTTATTTAAGCCATTTATCGAAATTATAATTTATTTGAGGTTCCGAGAATTTTATAGAAAATCCGGCAAAGTACCGGCTAAAAATGGAGAAAACAGTTCTTCAGAACCTGTGAAAAACACTTCCTATGATCATATTCAATCATCTCATCACTCTCAAACTTCAATATCAAAATCTCAACATTTTTCACCATTCATTTCTCAATCATTCATCTCATGTGATATCATGTATAAATCACAGATAAACATTCACTTTTACATTCATTAATACAATTTTTCATTATTTACATGAACCTCAAAATACATTCCATAAGTTCAAATACATATGAGAAAATAGAAATTAGTTACAAAATGTCAAAATGAAACCTAGTGTCCTACCAATGCACTGTGGATGGTGAGGTGACACGGACACTATGCAGAATCGTGACCGCCTTACCGAATCTGGTCTACTGGGCCTCTGTCCAAATCTTGGTACCTCGCGTTGCAAAGCGACGCGCTAAGCATAAAGCTTAGTGGTGCAAATAATACAAGAAAATATAATATGCAAATAAAAATAATAATTTCCTTGCTATTGTGTTCATAAGAAATGAATAATTACTAACTTATTGTTTAGTCGAGGGCTAATCATGTTTTATGATATTAACTTCTTCATGCATTTCGTTAATTATTTTCTTCATGATCTTGAGCTTCTTTGTATTTTTGTAATCATTCCTGATTCTTAATTTTCGTATTTTCTTTAATAATCAGTTCAATCACGGTTATACTTTTCCATGCCCGAGTAACCTATCTTTGACGATCGATTTGGATAACGAATTCGTTAGCACCGACACCGCAGTACCTTAGGCCGTCATACCATGGGACGCAGAACGTCTACCACGTATGCAGTCAGTATGGCTAAAAAGCCATGATATCACATAATCGGGCATAAAAGCCATGAATATGGGCATAAAAGCCATGAATACGAGCATAAAGCCATGAATACAGGCATAAAGCCTTTCGCAGTACTGCTAAAACAATACCCTATTGGCATGCCAAACTATCCAAACCAATCTTGTTAGGTATACTAGGGCATTTGATGCTTTAAAATTCTTCAATCTTTGAATTTCAACTTTTGGTGTCACTATTCATTTCATTGGTCAACAAGAAAGTTGACTTTTGCATAGAAAGTAGGTACATTGACTTTGGCACTTCAAACATACCACATTTTTCATTTAAAACTTGTTGGAAGTGATCACCATTACCATTTCTAGGCTTAAACCAAGGGAAACAAAATTTTCAGTTTTTGAAGCTTAACTTTACTATTCCATTAAGCACTGTTATAGTGAGAATTTGAGGAAATGGTAAACATGAAAGTTGTTCCTTATTTTATCTAGTTGAATTTCTTTTTTTGAATCACTCCATTTGGAGTTTTGTAGCTCAAGTTATGGCCAAAATAAGTTTCTTGTTCACTGCATTCTGCTGAAATTTTGGGTTTTGGCAGATTTTGGTCCAATTTTGGTCAGTAATTTGACCAAGTTATGTTCATAATTTGGTCTAACTTTCTTCATATGAAATGTTCTACCATGCCTTAGGTTTCCATCGGTTCAAGAATCGTCTAAATCCGAGTTTTCTAGAGAGAGTTATAGCCATCCAAACATTACTGTTCAAATGTAAATCTGCAGAGTTGCAGGTTTGATAACTTAATTTTGTTCAATAATTTGAATGGGTTAATGGCATAATTTGGGGTAGGTTTCTTCATGAAAGTTGTTTGTCTATATCATATCTTGTTACTGTAAACATTTCAGGTCAATTGACCATATCTATAGTGAGTTATGGCCAAATGAACAGTTACTATTCATTTGGTCATTTCTGCAGGTGATGTTGCAGGGTATCCGGATTGGGGCCAACTTTTGGTCCTCTTGCTTTGGTCTTTTGGGCATGGTTCCTTCAGCAAAAATGTGCCATTATAAGCCTAGTTTCATGTCCAATTGGCCAAACACCAATTGGACCTACACAGCCAAAGTTATGGCTGTCTAAATGGACTGAAATTTTAGTCACCCTGCTGCACTTACAAGGCAGCCTACTCATTCCCTTTGCCATGCTACATTTCAGTCCAAATTATGGTCAACTTACCTAAAATGGTCACTAATTGACCCTTATAATGTTCTTTCACAATTTCACAAGCTAAATCCAAGTTTCACACCTCAAAACCCTAATTTCCATTATAAATTTTCACAACTACCTTAATTAATCACTTTCATTCCTTACATATATATATATATATATATATATATTTTAAACATACTCTCTAGTTCACTCTAAGTCCATCAAGACACTCAATCATGTTCCTTCTTTAGGGCTGCCAAAAATCATGGTGGACATACACATAACTTTTATTCATTTAAGTTACAAATTCATACTTGTTTCAAATCTCTAGCATGGGATTAAAGAGTTTTAAGTATATATGTGCACTAACCTCTTATAGGGCAGAATTTTCCCAAGTTAATCTTCACTTTCTTTCCCTTTCTAGGCTGCCAAACACTTCCCAAGAGGTAGAGACAAGTTTTTAGTGAAGGGACTTAGGGTTTTGGGGTGAGGAAAGCATGGAAATTGAAGCTTTAGAAAGTTTGTTAATGGAGGAGTGAGGGAGGAGGTGAAAAACGTTTTTGAAGGAGAAGAAGGGCTGCTGTTTGCTTTTTAATTCTTTGGTCTCTTTTGACTCTTTTTATTAGTTAATTTGATGGTTACTTAATTGTGATTGGTGGACAATTTTAAATGACCTCATAATATGTCATAATTGGCATTTTATTGTATTTTCTTTTCTCTTCTTCTCTACTCACTTTCAATTAATTTTTTATCAATATTAATTCATATTTTATGTCATAATAATTATTTACTTAACTGGACAAGTCGGCCAAAAATCACCTCTGAAGGCGAAATGACCAAAATGCCCTCCGTTTGGCTTAACGGGTCAAATTGTCTGTACCGATTGAAAATTTTTTCTAAATATTTTCTTGGCATTCTAATGCCATAGGAACCTCAATGACCCTTCTCTGGAGTCCCAATAATTATTTTATGAATTTTTCCTCGGGTCTAGGGCTCCTCGTTGCGAGAACCACAACTTCTCTCTGGTTACCCATCGCTTGGGCACCGGCTCGTTTAACTTGGTTGTATTTTATTTCTAAAATTTTTACTAAATTTTTCTTATTAATATTTGAGTTAATTATGGTTCTTCACTTTAGTTTAAATATTTTTTTTCCAGAAGTTCTAGCTGTCCGATGGGCCACCAGGTCAAAAGCGATCGTATGCGAATTGCTACCGGGAGGATGTTACAGACTCAGTTTCCCCTTTCTGTCGAATCTCATAATTCTCTTCCAAGGGGAAACCTTAAGGAATACTTTCTCACCCACTGTATACTCAATATCCTTTCTCTTCAGATCAAGGTAGGACTTCTGACGGTCTGATGTAGTCTTAAGTCGATCTCTGATTACCCTGATCTTCTCCTCAGTTTGCTGAACAATTTCGGTTCCAATCATCTTTCTTTCACCCATGTCATCCCAACACAACGGGGTTCTACATTTTCTGCCATACAAAGCTTCATATGGAGGCATCCCAATGCTTGATTGGTAGCTGTTGTTGTAAGCAAACTCAATCAAAGGCAAGTGTGTGTCCCAACTGCCCTCAAACTCAATCACACAAGCTCGTAGCATGTCCTCCAAGATATGAATTACCCTCTCAGATTGGCCATCTGTCTGTGGGTGGAATGCAGTACTGAAGTTCAATCTAGTTCCTAGGGCTCTCTGAAGACTACCCCGGAATCTAGAAGTAAACCTAGGATCTCTGTCTGATACAATGGATACTGGCACTCCATGTAGTCTCACAATTTCATCAATCTATAACCTGGCCAATCTTTCTAAACTGTAGTCCATCCGAACTGGCAGAAAATGAGCAGACTTAGTCATTCTGTCAACAATGACCCAAACTGCATCACGACTCTTCTCTATACATGCCATGCAACTGCTGTCTGCCCATCATCATTAATCTCTAAGCTGGCATGCAATAATCTTAACTCATGCACCATAGACAAAGGAGTAACCCGTAGACTTGCCATAGTCTTGCGACTTAAGGCGTCAACCACAACATTAGCTTTCCCTGGCTGATAGTCTATCAGACAATCATAGTCTTTTATCAACTCTAACCATCTCCTCTGTCTCAAATTCAACTCTTTTTGGGTGCCCAAATACTTCAAACTCTTATGATCTGTGTAGATGTAACATTTCTCCCCATACAAATAGTGCCTCCAGATCTTAAGAGCAAACACAATAGCTGCAAGCTCCAAATCATGTGTCGGATAATTCCTCTCATGCGGTTTTAGCTGGCGTGATGCATAGGCAATGACATTTCGATATTGCATCAATACACAACCTAACCCATTGTGAGAAGCATCAATATAATTTACTAAACATTGCCATTTCAAATATACACAAATAACTTTCAACAATTTAAATCAATAGCATCATAATAATGTCACCATTCAATATTTCAAATTATTCAAAATAATATGCAAAAGATAATTTACAAAAATTATACGTTGTGCACAAACCTTAAGCGAGTCGCCTCTTGGCCTTGACTCGATTCCTCGGGTTCTTTCCCGGTGTTCTTTTCCACTGAAACACACAGTTTCACAGTGTTTCAGTATCATAACTTAGCATAATTCCAAAAATAAATTTAAATTCACTTTTACTTAGCTCTAATGTGCTAAACTCGACGTTCTTTAAATTTTGTGTTTCGGGGTTACTATTCACTACACTATTCAAGTCAATTTGTTGACTTTCTAAGGCTTAATAGGTATGAAAATTCTAACTTCACCCACATACCACATTTTGGTCACTAAATTTGTTGGTTTTGGTTGTTTACTCAAATTCTAAGTCTTTTAGGCAAATTTGCAAATTTTCAGTTTTGGTGTCTTAAGTTGCACTGTTCCGTTGGTCATTTTACTGTTAGAATTTAGCAAAACTTTCTGCATAGAAAATGTTCCCTATTGTCTTAAGTTTATTCTCCTTTTTGAATCACTCCAATTGGAGTTTTGTAGCTCAAGTTATAGCCATTTGAACCATGGCTACCAGATTGGACTTAACCTAGATTTCTGGGCAAATTCTGGTTCTGGCAATTTTAAGTCACCAATTTTGGGTGGCCAAATGACTTGGTTAATGGCATAATTTAGGTTTGTGTTCTTCATAAAAGTTTTAGGTCTATATCTCATCTATCCACTGGTAAAATTTCAGGTCATTTAGACCTGCCTAGCTCAAGTTATGGCCAAATGAACAAACATCATTTGGTCAGTTTGTACAGGTCAGACTGAGAATTTCCAGATTTGGTCAATTTGTTCACTAGGTTTTGGTCACTTTTTGGGCATGATTCCTAAATGAAAATTGTGTCATTTTGTGTCTATTTTCATTCCCGATTGGTCTCATACCAATTGGACTTGTAAATTTTCAGTTTTGGTCCCTCAAAGGGACCTTGGTCCTACTGCCTGCAGCATGACCACATTGAATCCGAATTTAACCTCAATTCAAACACTTCCAACACACTTCATTTGGTCACAAATGACCATTTCTCACTTCAAACTAGGTCAAACACATCATTTCACCATTTCTCCAAATTTTGTCTCCTAAACCCTAAGTGCAAAACCCTAATTCACACTAATTGTTACATTTGATTGATTCAACACATCTTAACATACTCTTACATCTCATTCAAGCATTCTAACAAGTTTAATGCAATCAAACTCATGCAATTCATCCCCCTTCATAGGCTGGCCGAAATTCCCTTTGGTCCTCCATAAATGTTTTCTTTTGATTGTAAATAAATTTCTAGGTTACTCAAACCACAAACATAACCAATAAACTAAAATTGTCAATTTAGACTGCTTACCTCACTTGAAATTCCTCTTCCTCAATTCTCTTCTTTTTTTTCCTTTCCTTTTCTTGCCCAAACTTCTTTTCAAGTGAAATCGATAAGGTTTAAGGTTGGTAAGTAAGTTTTCTACGGTGGGATTTAGGGTTTCCTCAAGCTCAAAATGAGCTTTAATGGTGGTTTAAGTGAGGGAAAGGGTGAGAGAGGGAGTGAGGTGGCAAGGTTGAAGACCACTCTTCTCCTTTTTTTTTTCTTTTCTTTTTCTTTTTATCAAGTTTTATCCACTTGGAAGACCAAAATTATCCATTTTTTTTAATTAGTGTTTATGACATCATGCATGATGTCACCCATTTCAACTCAACTTTTCTTTTTCTTTTTCATTTATTTTTTTATTAGTTCTTTAATTTAATTCTCGACTCTGAATTTTTTTTTCTCCGATTTTATTTGACAGTTAAGTCAGGAGTTGGATCTCATGGTCAATTGACCAAATTGCCCCTCGGCGGTTCGACCCAGTTTGTAAATAATTCAATATTTCTTCCGGATCCCTAACCTAACTATTTGACTAGATTAACAATTCATTTTCGTGATTTTCTCTTTTCCCGAGAAGGTCACCCATCGCTGTGACTCTCGGCTCGTTTAACTTCTTATGTTCTGTTTTTCTTATTTATACTTAACTAATTGAAAATTACTAATTATTTGTATTTATGGCTTATCTAGTTGTCTTAAGTGTGGTTCTAATCCCCTTAATTGTTCGGACTGACTCCGATCACTGGAACAGTGAAATATACCAAACTATACAAGTAGGGGTGTTACAGACTGTATACATCCTCTCTAGATAACAAAGGGTACACAGTTCTACACAACTCCCTTATGCCTACATTGTAATATGAAAATCATACTATTAACACTTAGAAGAATGAGTAGGGTATTGTAATACCATTTAACTCATCATGAACTTTAACTTTTAAACTTTCCTTTTTCAATTAAAACATAGGCCCATAAAAGGGCTCTCATCTGTGACATCGCCCAATTGGGTAGTTAAGCCGCTTAAACCACTCACCTGTCTGTCTGTCATTCATTTCTTTTCATTTGTGGCACATCATTACATTTTTTTTTTTACTTTACTGGCACTTTAAAACTTCATTTTGCATAATATTGTTCCCATTGGTGTTGAGTCTTGAACCTTGTCTCACATTCAGTTTCACTTTTTTCATTCATTTGATTCTTAGCCCAAAAACTCAGGATTTAAACCCCAAACTTAACATTCACACACAGACTTCTTATTCTAGGTCTATTTTGTTATCTTAGACTTTGAACAACTAAAACATACTCAATCAACTTAGATTTCCAACTTAAACTTTAAATTTCATTATTTTATATTAACCCAAAAATAATCCCAACCAATTTCATTTACCAAACACTTCTAACTTCAATTAACAAAAGGAATAAGATTAGGATTTATCTTTTGTAGCTAGGTTTTCCAAAGGGAGTAACTTCTCTCCTTTCTTTCTCCAAACTACTTGAGAGAAGAAGGAAAAATGGTATCTTTACCTTCTTAAAGGTTTGGAGGTGATTTTTTTTTTTTTTTATTAAAAGTTAGGGTAGAGTTTTTAGATTATAAGGGATTACATACTATGAGGAGAGGGGAGAAAATGGGGAGGGAGATGGACAAAATAAAAGAGGGGCTGATTGATAGACCCAAACCTTCGGGTTTTATACTTTGATCTAATCATCTTCGATGACCAAAGTTGTGCGAGCAGGACTTTACAATTTAACCCCTCCTTTTCTATTCTCTTACCAACACTCTACTTCTCTAAACTTTTCTTTCATTTGAAATTCTAATGAATATCCCATCTTTGCGCAAAGATTCTGGTTACTGTAAGTGAGGGGTATTACAAAAGTGCAAAAAGCATGAAAGTTTAGGGTATTATAATGTACTTTGCCTATAAAATTTGTGGTTTTTTTTTTCAAATTCTTATGAAGAGAACGTTAATATGTATTAGATGGAAATATATGAGGGCCAAATTATAATATTCTTTTCTCTTATTTGTTGCATTTTTCAGACAACGAAAAAAAATAATTTTCATTCCATTTAAAAATGAGATAGAAAATTTAATTGTTTTTTTTCCTAATTTATTTAGCATTTTCAATTAAAATATTTCAAACATAGCTTCTGCATATTAAAATTAAAGTATTTTTAAAATTTTTTAAAAGATAATTTAACATATTAATTTCATATATTTAAAATAAATAATTTTAAAATATTTTTCATAAAATTAAATTATAATTAATAAAATTAAAATTCATATTTGTACTCGTCGCATGTACTTGTGATTTAATTTTTTCTCTATGTAAGTTTTTCTTAATTTTTTAATATAATATAATATTATCATAATATATTGATTTTCAATCATAATACCAAATTATTATAACTGTATTTTACTCTAATAAAAGTTCTCACACACACTTTATCTTGTGCTATGGTTATTTTATTGACAATTAGCTTCTTAATTATTTTTCATGTCCGATTACCACAGTTCATTAAGTATGAAAACTCTTAAAATTGGAGTATTTTAAAATATTAAATTTTATATAATTTTAAAATAAAAAATTTTAATAATAATTTTCAGCGAAACTCTAAGTTAATCTTATAGGAAAAAATTATTATTTAGTCCCTGTATTTTAATAAAATTAACTACTTGGTTCATTTATTTTGAAAATATACTATTTGATCTCTGTATTTTACTTTCGTTAAACTATTTAGTCCATCTGTCAAATTTTCTGTTATTTATGCTATTCAAACTACTGTTCAGTCCCTTTATTTTAAAGAAACTAGTTAAATTAGTTGATCCTTAATTTTAAAAAATATACTATTTATTCCTCTATTTTAATGAAACTAATTAGTTGGTTCATGTATTTTGAAAATACAATATTTTGAAAAATATAATCTTTGATAAAAATAGGAATTTTTTTATGTGAAACTAAATATGAATTTACATTTTTTTTTAATTTCTAAATCCATGGGCATCACTTTTGTATTTTCTCTACTGAAAAATAATTTTTCTTGATTACTTAAAAATTTTAGAAAACTTATTAACTTTTTTGTTTAAACAAGTTATATCAGTTTTATCAAAAGATGAAGAGAGAGAATAAGGCAGAAAAGGGTATGGGTCTAAAGTAGAGGAAACATTGATGCAGAAAAATAAGGAAGGATAAGAGAGAAATAGGGGAGAGAGAATTATGGTAGTTTAGGTATAAGAAAATAATAATAAAAGTAAATGATTAATAGAGTCAAATAATAGAGACTAACTAATGTATTTTTTTAAAATATAGGGACCGTTAATTAGTTTTATTAAAATAGAGTGACTAAATAGTAGTTTTGCCACTATTGACTAACGAAAAAATTAACAAGAGACTAAATAGTTTAATGAAAGTAAAATATAAAAACTAAATAGTATATTTTTTAAAACATATAAACTAAGTAATTAATCTCATTAAAATATAGAGATTAAATAATAATTTATCATGTCTCACAATAAAATATTGTAAATCAGTAGATAATAATCACAATCTCTTATATATTCTTGTACTAATTACAATATAACTCTAGTCATTTTATCTCCATACGTTTTCTTTTGGAAAAAAGTTATTTCATTTAATTATAATTAATAAAAATTAAAAATTCACACTTTTGCAAAATTATTTTTTCTATAATATGCGTTACATATTATTTATATTATTTATATGTACTCATGTATTAATTTTTTATATGTGATATTTTTTTAATTTTTCATATTTGATAGAATATTATTATAATATATTAATTTTCAATAGCCAATAAATTTACTCTTTTATTGTCATAATTTCAAATTACCATGACTTTATAATTAACAAATAAAAAATCCATTAAATATGAAATTTTCTAAAATTAAAATAATTTTAGCTAAAAAAATTTCTAGGTTCATCCCACAATAACAATAGGAATAATTATTATTTGTACATTTTTTTGAAAAAAAAAACTGTAAATCAATATATAATAATCACAATCTCTTATATATATTATACTAAATACTAATTATAATATAACTTTAGCTATTTTATTTTTGCACATTTAAAAAAAAAGTAATTTATTAGATATATTATATTATTTTATTTTATTTTATTCAAAAGATATTAATTTTTAATAATCAATTACATTTAGTATTTTATTATCATAGTATCCAATTATCACGATGTTCTTATATATTTCATTATTTTCCCTTTTCATATATATGTGTGTTGCAAAATTCTCTTTAGAGAGATACGATCATGTGATTTGTTTAATTGGGGTGTTCCGCAATGTCATCGCTGACTCGTGTTAATCCAATCCAAATGAGTTTCTCATTTTGCTGTTGATTTGAGTTGTTTCTTTTTCCGCTGCGATGAGCTTTCCGTGAGAAACTCGTACTCTCCCCAACTTGCTTGTCCAAATTTATATTTAATAAATATTTACAGTATTTCGCTTAATGTTTATAAGTTCATTTAAATTCAGATAAAAGGCCTATTTAGATATAGCCTTATAGTCATATAATACTTAGATAAAAGGCCTATTTATATGTAGTCCAAGAATCATATAAAACCTTAAATTTTTTTAGTTTAAATAAACCTTTTTAATTAAAAAAAAGTAAATAAGTATTTTAAATTTTAAAAATAAATTAAATAAGCTTTTTAAATTTCCTTACAATTTAAATTCAATCAATATTATACATGGGTTTTCATCATCTATTTTGTCTATCCCATTTGTAAAATCTCAATAAATGTTTATTACAATCATAAAACATATTGATAAGTTATTTTTGTTAAATAATTTAAAAAATTTCTCTGTACGTTCATCATTTCACTGTCATTAACTTGATTATTATTTAATAAAATCGCAATTTGGAGAGAAAAGAGAGAAAATTTGAAGAGCTTAATTAACTAAAAAAAAAAAACCTTAAAAGGCTTATTTAACTTTTGAACCAAATTTCAAAAGCCTAAATAGGCTTTTTGTATTAGGTTTATAAGTATTTAGAATTTTAAGTAATTACATATATTTGTTCAATATTTATAAATTGTTGGTAATTAATTGATTGTTTAATAATTTATAAACACATTTATCATTAACTAGTTATTTTTTAAATGTATGTTATATATTTTTAATACTCGTATATGTATTGTAATTTAATATTATTATATATAATTTTTTCATATGATATACTATCATTATAATATATTAATTATTATCATGATAATATGTTGTATATATACTTATTATTTATAGATTAACTTAATGAAAATAAAGTATATCAATAAAAATAAGAAATTATTATAAAAAATTTATTATTGTAATATAATTTTATAATGGTAAATATTTTATAAATATATTAATTTAATTATTTATTATTTTATTAGTTTAAATATTTTCCTGTTAAATTTCTTCAATAATGAAATGTATAACTTTATGAATACTAATTAACTTTTAATATTATATGATTTTTTTTTTATAAAACATATATAAATAGCGTCAAAATCTAAATTTTTTTCAACATCATTTAAGAGTTTATTTATATAATTATAAAATAAATTCAATTTAATATAATTACATATAATGTTGAATTTCTAGCTATTTTATACTTAATTTTTTAGTTTTATTTGATAAAATTATCTATATACACTCATATCAATGAATATTAATATTATTTATTTTTATTTGATATATAATATTTTACATAATTTTATATTTTATTATTATATAGAGAAAAAACTTTAAAAATAAAATTGATAAATATATTAACACTAATAAATTATTTATAAATAATAAATTAATAATTATTTTTTTATGTAAAAAATACAAAATTAGTGCTAATAAAATAAAAAACACAAACGTAAGTTTATTATTATTTTTAATTGAAATATTTATATTAAAAAAGTATAAACAATTATTTAATTTACAATAAAATACTTTATCAAATTAACTTATAGCATATTTCTAAATTAAATTTTTTTATAATTATTTTTCTAAAAGTAAACATCAAATTTCAATAAATAAAATTTTTGAATACAAATAAATAAAAAAATATAATAAATGATGTAATACTTATATGCATATAAAAATTAGATTATTTTAAAATCAAAATATCAATTTAAGTTTATATTTAAATATAAATTTATCTAATTCAAATAATAATTTTATATTCAAATTATAATTTTTAATTCTTTTTATACGTATTTGTACATTAGCATTTTTAAAAAAATTAATAATATATCATTATAAAACACAACAAAATCAATATTATAAATTATAGTATTAAAAAATAAAAAAAAAACATTATATTTTTTTATATGTATACGCATTAGCTTTTTTAAAATTTTTAATAACATATTATTTTAAAATAAAAAAATAATATTATAAATTATAGTATTAAAAAAATTAAAAAATTATTATATTTTTTTTATATGAACACACATTAACATTTTTTAAATTTTTAATAATGTACTATTTTAAAATAAAAAAATCAATATCATAAATTATAACATTAAAAAATCATTATATTTTTTTGATATATGCACACATTAGCATTTTTAAAGTTTTAATCTACAATTTTAAAATAAAAAAACATATTATAAATTTCAATCATTCTATTAATTATATTAATTTTATAAGTAAACTCAAGCCTAACATATTATATTAATTATTAACTTTTTAAATAATATATATTTATTTAATTTTTTCTCATATATATCATTTATTTTATATGCTTTGTATATAATTATATATTACTTAAAAAATTTTATATTGGTATAATTGTATTATATATTACATACTAATTACATTTTTTTTTATAAATTAACAAATATGAATTTTTTTATAATACTTTTCCGTTGTTAGGATTCATTTAAAAAATGAGATATATAAATAAAATATATTTTTTTTATTTTTATAAATAATATAAATTATGAGGCTATTTTTATAAAATTTTATTTTAGATTATATTATAATAGAAATTTAATTAAATAGAATTTAAATGTAAGTAGGATTAAGAATTTCAGATTTATATAAACTCTAAAATCATATAGATAATTAAATTTTAAGTCTTCAGAATTTTAAATTTATATAAATTATAAAATTAAATTAAATAATAAAAAAAAATATAATTATGAATATTATAACTAAGAAAATATAATTTGGATAAAATTAATATTTTCTATTATTAAAATATGTATTACAAAATATATAGTAAAATTTTAAAATTAAACAAAAGTAACATAATAAAATATTTTGTCAAATTATCTTATAAACATAAAAAAATAATTTTTTTTAATTTATAAATTTAAAAAATATTGTAAATAAATAGATAAATTTATTTTTAAATTTATAAATTAATTTAATTAATTTATAAATTAAAATAAACACATTCTTAGTAATAATTTGATGTTTTCTTATAACATATTAGAAATTAAAAAAAAAAAAAGTATCAACTCAACTTTTGATTATTAGACGTATTATCAAAATTAATGAATTATTAATTTAATAATATAAATAATGATTAATTATTTTAAATTTTTTTATAATTATCAGCTCATTAACAAAATAAACAGTGAATAATTTGATGGTAGCACTTATCTGGTTCTGTTAAAAAATTCTCCCCGAACCTCTCAAAAAAAAAAAAAAAAGCCTCGAAGAAAACAATGCTTTGGAATTATTCATGATATTGCAAAGGTGAGCTAGCATGTAGGAGATTCAATTTCATTCCGAAAATTAAAAAAATTCAATTTTTTATAAATTAAATTATTAATAAAATAAAATAGATCAAATTGAATAAATTAAATTTTTAAATAAAACTAATAGAATCAAATTAAATTTTAGAAAAAACTGAACTAAATTGAAAAAAAAATCAGTTGGATTTGATTTACCTAATTAAATTTTATCTAAAGTTTATTTTTTGCATTTATTTTAAACTTATTTTAGAATCAATTTTAATTAATTTATTTAATTTTTAATTTAACTTAAACTTTAATAATAATTAATTAAAATATAAACTATTTAATTTAATTTAGTTTTATAATTTATTTTTTAAAAAAATTAAACGGAATCAAATTTCACAAATTAAAAATTAAAATACTATCCAATTCATTACCATGTAATTTTATCATCACTTTGGATAACTCCTTTTCCAAACAATGACTAGAATGACATTTTTACCCTTAATTCAAGAAAAATATTCGTTAATATTGGAGCTGAAGTACAAGGGTAAAAAGAGGAAATAGCAGTTGATAATCTTAAACAGATGATTTAGATAGAGTCAAAATCAAATTAGATCCATTGTGATATTGGATAATTATGGATTTCACAAAACTGGCGTTCTCTTTCTTCTTTTACTCACTATATATAGAGCGTCGTCAGAAGAGTGCCGCTTTGCCCCATATAACAGCTCTCTCTGTTTTCAATCATACTCTCATCTGTAAGTCTCTGTCTCTCTCTCTCTCTTTGGTTAGACTTTTTAGCTGAGATTAGGGAAAGGATTAAGAGCGTGGCTGTTGATACATCGCTTCTTTTCTCTTCGTTTTCGTGTTAATTTTTAGATATTTTAATTTCTATTTTTTTTTATTCTATGATTTTTCAGTCAGAATTATTCTTGTTTTTGTTGTCCTTGTTCGTGCTTCTCCACATTTCTTTGTTTTAGACTTATGAAAAGTTTTTTTCTTGAATTTCTGGTGACGGGATTTTTCCAGTTCGAAGTTGCTCGTTAGAATATTAACGATCAAACTATTAAGGAGGAACAATGAGCTTTACTCGGGCTCAAAATTTTTTCTTGATGGTAACACTGTTGCCCATTTTGGTTTTGTGCGCCAACTTTTATTCAGGATGAACTTTGGAAGAGAGAGGGTAATTCTTTGTCAAATTTTATGGCTTTTACTAGTGGGAATGTTTTATATTGATGTGGCTGTCCTCATTTGCAGTATGTTTCCAGCAAAGCTTGACCAGGTTCAATATGTGTTTAATTTGTAGGCTAATGGCTCATTTAGGTGGTTTCAGTAGGTTACTTTCCTGAAGCTTAGGAGCTCTATTATGAGTTAAGCCAATACATGATTGCTACTAGTTGTTAATGTAATCATGTTCAAGTCTATGTATGTGCACAAAGCATCACGGCCTTTTCTTGCTGGACATTGTTGTTTTATCCTAAATTTCTCATTAAATTTTCTACTTAGATTATGGGTTGATAAATATATACTTGTTGTATGTAGTATGTGAATGTGAGTATTACATACATCCTTTTCATTTCTCTTCATCTAATATATATAAATATATACTATTTTTATATACTTTTACCATTTGACAATCAATGGTCCTTTGCTTGTTTCCTTGTTATCCTGTATGCTGCAGAATCAGCTTGAAAAAATGGGCAAAATAAAGGGAGGAAAGATATTGTTGTTTCTTCTCTGCTTGAACATAGTCACCTTTGGAGTGGTAAGGCTCAAAAAGTGTCTCTTTCTAAGGGATTGTGTTTCATATGGGAAGAAAAATAATCTTTTCATTTTGTTTGCTTATTGTTATCCTTCTTTATAAGTTATTTTGATTGATTAATCAACTTTAGTTTAATCTTTTTGGTTTCACTGTCTTGCACTTAGATTGCTGATGGTCCACCTACATGCCCTGCTGATCTAGGTGGAGAATGCAATAATTCTGGTGAATGGAAAGGGGAATTCTTCCCTGGCATTCCTAAAATTAAGTATGAGGTAAAGACTTTAATGATGTTTGTCGCTTCACATTAAGTAATATTTGTGCTCCTTAATGTGCCATTATTTGGTTTATGAGCATGGGTTTCTTAAACCCTTCTGTCCACTTTTTGTCATCTAGAAATTTGTTAAAAGGATTATGTTGGCTTAGTGTATTTTATCCTTGTTATACATGCCAGCCAACTTTTTTCCTTTGCTGCCAGAAATCTTATTTTGGAAAGGTTGACATTTAAAATTTACTTCTTTGCAATAATTCATCATTATATGCATTTCTATAAACAATGCAATCAAGGAAATCTAGTTTTTGGAATTTAATTCTTCATCTTAAAAATACTCCCCCCTTCCCATTTCAAGTGCTTTTTAAGGTTTTGCACGAGGATTAAGGAAATGATTGGATAACTTCATTTTTATAAAATATATTAATAATTGACTAAAGTACCCTTGTAAATGCATCGGGGATAACAATAGATAAAGGTAAAGTTGGAAAAAAATTTATTGTTTCCTTAATTTTCTAAAAAAGCAAATAAAGTGGGACAAAAATTTTTTTTTAAAAAAATAACTTGAAATGGGATGGAGTAAGAAGTTTATTTTTTTATTATTTAGGAAATTTAATTAGTATTAGTATTTCTATTATTTAAGAATTTTATTATTATTTAGGAAGTAATATTTTATTTTATTTATGAAGTTTGAGTTGGTTTGAGATTTCAAATTTGTATTTGCTTGGTATTATCTTGTTTAGGATTTCAAATCCTAATGGTAGTAGGATTAACGATTATACTATAAATAACTGTGTCCTCTAGATATATTAGTAGATATTATATTGACAAATAGACAATTAAATTTTTTAGAATTAATAGAAAATTGAGAATTGTTTTTCATTCCCTTTTGAGTTTTTTATTCTGTTCCTCAGTTTGCTGTGTGTCTCATTACTGTTCTTTCTTGCTCCTGTTGTGAACCCTTGTCACTGTCCTACACCAAAACTATTGCCACTGTTCCAAGCCCTTCGCATGCTAGGTTCTTTCTTGGATCCTCGTAACCAGCCCCCCCACCTACTGGGTTATTTCTTAGAGCCTCACCATAGTTTTCCACCTCATGGCAACTCTTCACGAACCATCATTGTTTAGTCACCAGATAGCTGCGCTAAACAACAAATCGATGGCCCACTACCAGGTAACTCCCTCAATGCAAGTTTGCCATCTGAGGTTGCCTAGAATTCGAGTTTCAATCAGGTCAAATTTCAACATGAATTGCGACGTGATTGAAACCCAACAAAATTTGGTGTTTGGAGCTCACTCTAGTGTCACCTTTGCCAATGACATCGTTTCCACTGTTGGAACTCCCATTTGTCGCCCAACTCAAACAAGACTAGTCAAGTTTCAATCAATCAAGAACTGCAGCTGATTCACACTGCTATTATGCTGTGTTCCATCTAACTCGCGTGTCACCTTTGCCAATGACATTGTTTCCACTGTCGGAACTCCCATTTGTCACCCAACTCAAACGAGGCAGGTCGAGTTTCAACCAATCAAGAACTGCACCTGAGTTCATACTGCTATTATGCTATGTGTTCCATCTGATTTAGTGCTATGTCGCCTTCACGTCAGTATCCAATCACACCATCACCCAACAACATTGTTTGACACGCAAGTGCCATGTCAACCCTTGCCATCTCAAAAATTTTTTTGTAGAACTCGTCTCTGCTAATTTTGACGTTATTTTTTATTGACATCTGTTTTTGGCAGAAACAAACATTGAAGGCTGGTAAGAGCTTTGAATTGTGTTTTCAGTGAGATTATGTGGGTTGAAATTCAAAGATCACAAGTTGAAATCGTTTACTATAAAATACAAGTGATTGAAACATGTTATTGATACTGGTAGGATTAATAATTCTACTATAAATACCTATGTCCTCTATGTATTTTAGTAGATTTTTGTTGTTGATGAATTGACAATTAAATTTTTGAGAATTAATAGATAATTGGGAATTCTTTCTCATTCCCTTTAGAGTGTTTTATTGCGTTCCACATCACTATGCCAGTTAAAAAATACATGTTTGCATTGTCATTTGTAGGGACCTTTGAGCAAGAATCCACTTGCATACAAATGGTATAATGCAGAAGAAGAGATTCTTGGGAAGAAAATGAAGGTCGTATTTCATTCTTAATTTGTTATTGCATCAATTACTTGATGATTTCTAAAATTATTTTTGGCCACAGGACTGGATGAGATTTAGTGTTGCATTTTGGCATACATTCCGTGGCACCGGAGGTGACCCATTTGGTGCACCAACTAAATATTGGCCTTGGGAAGATGGTACCAATTCATTGGCCATGGCCAAAAGAAGAAGTGAGATTGATATATATTAAACTCTCTTCTTTATATGGTGTTTGTATGTAAATTATGCTGATTTATTTATTTATTTTGTTACATAATTTAGTGAGGGCCAATTTTGAGTTCCTGGACAAGCTTGGAGTAGATAAGTGGTGTTTCCATGATAGGGATATAGCCCCTGAGGGAAAAGCTCTTGAGGTTAGTGAGTCAATTTACAGTAACTTCAGAGGTAGGGAAGAATGGTTTACATGCTTATGCATTTGAAACTTTGGGAAGTGAAATTTGTACTCTTTTAAAATCTAGGCAAACCATATTTTCGTTGATCCTAGGTCTGCCTAGTGAAACTAGTTAATCTGGGCTATTTGTTTGTGTTGCAGGAAACTAATGCGAACTTGGATGAAGTGGTGGCCCTTGCCAAAGAGCTTCAGGTAATTTTACATGAATGATAGGTCATGAAGTGGACTCAAGACTGGGCCTATTAATCTCCATGTACCATGTCTTGCTTCTATGGGCCTTGGTGTTATTACTTTTCCTGTTAATTGCCTGATATTCTGGTTACATTTCACATGTACCTTTTTTAATTCATTATGTATGTAGCATCTTGGTTTATTATTGTGAAATACCTTATATATTTTTGAATGCATTGTATTATTGTAATATAATCCTGGATCGAAGTCTCCGCATCCACTGCTTGGGAAAAGCCTTAACTTGTAGGTTATCTGAAAATGGTGTTTCATTTTTACTTGTGTGTTGGGCATGCCATGCAACAATGTTGGACTTTACCGTCATTAACTATTATGTGGTTATTCCTTTTAGATATCAATGTGCATGACATACTTATTTTTCTTGTCACTACTCATCTCATGAGTGTACCAAGCATGATTTTTATTTTGTAATTTTTATATTAAATGCTTGATTGTGCTTCTTTTTTCAGTATGAAGTCCTGTTCCTTTTTAAATAATTCTATCATGCGACCATGCAGGGAACCAAGATCCATCCTTTGTGGGGCACAGCTCAGTTGTTTTTCCATCCTCGTTACATGCATGGTGCTGCTACTAGGTACTGTGCACTGATAATTGGTTGAATGCTGAGCTGGTGATGGTATTTAGATTGCATATTTGTTGACTTGAGATTGGGTCCCTTACTCCCTTTGCAGCTCTGATGTAGGTGTATATGCTTATGCTGCAGCTCAAGTTAAGAAAGCAATGGAGGTGTGTAATCTGAAGATTGTATAGTTGTGTGAATATATCTGGCCTCTGCAATACTGCTTTTCTTATAGATGCCAAGTGTGTCGCAATTAACATTTCTCAACAGGTCACCCACTACTTAGGTGGAGAAAATTATGTCTTCTGGGGTGGACGTGAGGGGTATCAGTCTCTCTTGAACACAGATATGGAAAGGGAACTTGATCATTTGGTATTATTCTCCTCTTTACCAAATGTTTGGGTGTATGCTTTCAAATATCTCATAATGTGAATTTATCTTCTTTCCAAAAATTAACTTTTGAAGCATCCCTCCTCTTTTTTTTTTGTTGGTCAAGCATCTCTAGTTTTTAACTGATCAGTTCGGTTCCCACAGGCAAGGTTTATGGAAGGAGCTGCTGCCTACAAGAAGAAGATTGGATTCAATGGTATACTATGTCATTTCATTGCCTGTGCCTCTCACTTGAGTGATGTGAATTTTTCTTAAAAAAAACTCAAATCTTTAATAGGGTGTGATACAATTTTTCTTTCAGTTGGGGTATAACATATGAGTAATTCGTTTTCTGATTCTCTTCTTTCTTTCTTGTTAACTGTTCTTGCATTCAATTACTGAACATTTTTTTTTTCTTTACACATTTCTAGAAATCGAACTTATTTTTTTGCTTTTTGATTTTCAGGAACTCTGCTAATTGAGCCCAAGCCACAAGAACCTACCAAACATCAGTATGCTTCATTTTTCCCCCAACTACTTGGGGATTAAGGCTTAGTTCTTGTTTTGTTGTCGTATTTTTTTTTTTTACCCTTTGGCTTTATGTTTATATATGTTGTGTTTTTGTAAGGTATGACTGGGATGCTGCAACAGCAGCTAATTTCCTGCGAAAATATGGACTTACAGGTGCTCATTCGAACTTCATTCCTAATCTTTTTGGGCTTTATTGACATTTAAGCACACCGTTGTATGTATGAAATTTAACATGTCAACACATGCTTATGCACACATGTGCATGCCCAGATAAGCAAATGTGCATCATTTGCTAGTTAGAATTTTACTATGAAATTTTGGTATCATTGCAAAATTGTCTGTTGATAGTTATAATGTTAAATTACTGATAACTTCTCAAAATTTTGTTCACACGAGCCTGGGATTATTTGAATTTAATTAGATATTTAAATGTTATGTTCATAATTGGACAAATTATTGATGCTAGTTTTAATCATTAATATGTGATAACATAATATGTGTGCTTTGCATGTGTGTGTGTGTGTTTTTACTGTAATGCAAGTATTAGAATTTTTCTCCATTGTGATGTACCAAGAAATAAATATTGGATAGCTGTATAGTCTGTATTAGAATGAATTTGTTTGAGTTAATTTAATTAAATTCTTTATTTGGGACAGCTTAAAATTGGTCGAGTCCCTTACATAGGAAACCTGGCTGTTTGGTACAGACTTCAGGAAAAAAAAAAAAAAGAAAAACACTTGCAAAGCAATGATCCTTTTCGCTGCTTGTTCCTTTTCTATGCCTTCAGACCTGTCTTTGGCGCCTCTATTATCCCTTCCTATTTGACAACATTTTTACTGCTCTTTGGATTTTTCTCGGGCGGCTATTGGAACTGTCCTTTTTATATATCATCACTCACCACTTCTAAGTGTGCCTTTTAATTATAAATTAGATTATTTTTTATACTGTACCTTCTCCATGCTTTAGTTAATTTTTTTGCTTTGCTTCTCCATCTTCTATTACTTTAATGAGAGAGTGGTTTTTCATAATCAATTTACTGTTATGATTTTATGTTATTTTTCTAAAAATTTATTGTATCTATGCGCATAATTTCATGGAGGACCCCTTACTATTTTAAAGTTCCATTTTTTTATTGATCCCCTTCGTGAAAAATTTCCTGGAGAGCTGTAGTTTCTGAAATCCTATTGAACCGAAAGTCTTAGGTCAACTGTGAACATGGGAGTTAGTGAAGAACCTAGTCAATTTGAGTTTGACATATGATATAGTATTGATCTCATAGCCTATGCAGGCTTTTTTAGTGCTTCCAGTCATGGTTTTGGTTATCAGCCTTGATATGCATATGTTATTGGGAAGGTTGTGTAATGTACAATGTGATCTTTTTTTCCTTTTCTAAAAATTAAATATTGGAAAAATGTCTCTTTTATTGGAGTTCGTTCATGCTCACTTTATTTTTTATACATTGATACTATGGGATTCCTCTTATTAATGAAATTGTGAGTTGAAATTAATGAATAATAAATAATTTCATCAGAAAAGAAGGAGCCATGTTCATGGTTACGGTGCCAGCTGTTAAAATCAGGTCCAATTGTGTAGGACTAGATCTTGGTAGTAGCCCATAACGATCAAAGTTGAATCGTGAGCCTATTAATGAAGCAAATTCAATAAAGCAACAACTAGTACCATAGAGCAGCGGCCATAAATTGGAGAGTCTTGACCAATTTGAAAGATCATTTGATGTCGTTGAAATACCTGAAATTTGAGTTGTTCGATCAAGTAAAGGAAACTCAATGATGTTGCATGGGATCTCATTAAAATCTTCACACGTGGTTTTTCCTAAAAGAAGCCCCCTGGCTTCATAAAATTTCTCCATGGGGAGGCTTCATTGGAAAAATATAAGCATAACCCTGGGCTTGTAGATATTTTAAGTAACAGCACCTTTCTATTTTGCATGGTGCCTGGGCAGTTTAAAACTCTTACTTTGGCACTCCAAATTAGCTCGATGCTCTATAATCTTTAATCATCAACTTCGAAGATGGATTTCACTGTTCTCCATTTTAGAGGAGTTTTAAGTCTGTTACTTGACAGTGCTTTCTATTTAGTGAGTCTGATCTGATGGCTGATAGTTAAACTCATTGCCCTTCTTTCCTTTTGTAGGAGAATTCAAGCTCAATATTGAGTGCAACCATGCCACTCTTTCTGGTCACAGGTACATAAGATGTATTTTGGTTTATGCCTCCTTGGTACTTGAGATTATTGCCAGTTGACATATGGATGTGTGAAAATTGGCCAACCTGTAATACTTAATACATTTCACAGCTGTCATCATGAGCTTGAAACTGCAAGAATCAATGGTTTACTGGGAAATATTGATGCTAATACTGGTGACCCTCAGATTGGTAAAAGAATTAGAAACCTTTTCCACTTTTTAAAATTTACACCTTTATTATTGAAAAAGAACTGAAATCATTTGTGATTTGAATGCAGGGTGGGATACAGATCAATTCATGACGGATATTGCAGAGGCAACTATGGTTATGCTTAGTGTGATAAAAAATGTAAGTAAAGGCTATGTCACTTTAATTTGATTGTGAAAATTCAAGACCTTGCCATTTCAGATGGGATGAGATTGTATGGTTTCATTTTGTGTTGGACACAGGGAGGATTGGCACCAGGAGGATTCAATTTCGATGCGAAATTGTCAGTTTCTTAGTTTCTGGATTTCCTTCTTTTTCACACATGCATGCAACATTTTATCATGGACTTCTATATTCTGTATATTTGATCTTAATAATTACTTTTGAGTTGTTACCAAAAAAATAATCACTTTCGAGTTGATGATAATTAGGCGAAGAGAGAGTACAGATGTGGAGGACCTGTTCATTGCTCATATTGGTGGAATGGATACATTGGCTCGGGGACTACGAAATGCAGCTAAGTTGATTGAGGTAAGCTTTTCAGTTTTCGATGTCCTTTCCCTGAATTCTTATTGAAGATCTTTCCTTTATCCTGATTTTGATACTAATTGAGTCCTCTCGCTGTGAAATGAAGGATGGTTCTTTGGCTGAGCTTGTTAGCAAGCGCTATGAGAGTTTTGACTCAGAAATTGGCAGACAAATAGAGGTAACATGCCTCAATTTAATACCTTTTTTGACTTAGTTTTGGTTTCTTTTTCCTGCTAATTGAAAATTAATGTATCTTCCAACAGGCTGGTAAGGTTGATTTTGAAATGCTTGAGAAGAAGGCCTTTGAATGGGGTGAACCAAAGGTTGCATCGGCTAAGCAGGTAATTCAATAATTAACCTGATTTGTGCTTGCAGCAACTAGCAACAACTGCTTCAGTAAACTCAAAATATCCATCACCACCTTACCCTCTTATTAAATGCAAACACTATGAAATGATCTCTTATTGTTTTTATTGACCTGGAGAACTAGATAGGAAAAGTGTTTTAAGACTGGAATGAACTTCTCATCTCAGTCCATAAAGTTAGAAGTGAGAAATCAGCCAGTGTTTTCTTTTTAGAACTAGGTGTTGAACATGATGAACTTGCATTGTGTGGAAAATCATTTATTCAGATGTTTTCATTTGCCCATTTCATTTTGATTTGCAGCCCTTGTTCCTTTGAAATATTGTAACTTGTAAGAGATCTTACCGTTGGCTATGGCAAACCATTTCATCTAATTCTGGAGAATTAAATTGTTCAATTAGTTACATTTAGGTCCTTAACGTTTTAGATTGTTAGATTGTGGATAGAATCTAATATGGGATATGTGTTTGATGTTACAGGAACTTGCAGAGATGATTTTCCAGTCTGCATTGTAGATCATTGTAAGTAGTAGGGCTCCATCCACTCCCCGCAGATCCCCCTCTTTTGCAATCATCTTTGGTATAAATAATACATACTGGAGCATACCAATAACTGATATGATGTAATGTAGTAAATGTTTTGTTTTGAGCTAAATGCATGAGCAACATTTTAATTTACCAAATGCGCTATGCACTTTGTTTGAATGTGCCTTTCTTATGAAAAGGGAGCATATAATGTTACATCTTTTAATATACCTATATTTCGAGTTGCATGTCCTATAGTTGGTGAAGATATGAAGGCAAGTTGATGTTTGCTGATATGATGAGTCCAATGCTCATCACTCTGGCCGATGTGATGTGTCCATTAGAGGTTGCCATATGGACATTCAAAGCAGAACTAGAACCTTCAAAAATAAGAATCGTAACTGGTATTGAGCTTGACAGAAAATGACTAGGAACTGAAACTAGCTGGAGTCGTGGCTTATTGTTCCAGTTCTAGTTAATAACTATCTTTTGTGGCCAGAATCGGTTCATACCAAACCGGTGGTCAGGCCTACTCCCTATTCATAGCTAGGTCCGCCATTCCATCTATGTCCATATCTTAGAAATTCTGGTTAGTTTAGCTAGCTTTTAGCTAAATTTTCTTTGAATTCTTGATTTTACTCTATCTTGCACAATTAGAGAACTGAGATTTGACATGGAATATGGATAAGATAAATAAATTTTAGTTTTTCAAAATAATTTTGTAGTTTTTCATAATTATCTTGAGTTTTTGAAGAAACCAATTATTTTATAATATGAATTATTTAGAAAATAGAAGAAAACTTAAAGATTAATTTAGTAATTTGTGAATGTATTTGATAGGAACAGTATATACTTAGTTGTATATCCTCTCGTGTAAGGAGACTTATTTTCATTCAAATGATAATGGGTGACTAGAGAATTTATCTCCATTACCTTTTTATCTCTTTTTCATTTGAAAATTTACAACCCCATATTTCAGATTTCATATTTCAAATTTCAACGGTGGTGACACCACCCTTCGTTAACTTAATTTTTCATTTTAGGTTGATAAAAAAAAAAATAATTGAAGTATTCCATTGCAAACTGATAGGATCAATCCTGATCGATGATGCGTCTTGCAAGTTCAGAACAGATCATGTTCATATGAGATGCCAAATTCATATATTGTGCCCAAAATTAAATTTCATGAATGATTTAGAAAATTATATGCCTGAGCTTTATAAGTTATTGACCACCGTGGCTATGCAAATGAATAAAAAAAAAAACTGCATTTTTTATGGGAAATTTATTATTTAGTTCTTGAATTTTTACAAACATTATAATTTGGTCATTGTATTTTGATAATTAAATGATTTAGTCTCTCACTTATATTTTTGTTAAAATTAGAGTTTCTTTTTACTAATATTAACATTTAAGTGAAAAGATAAATATATCATTTATTCAATTAAAAGAAATTTACTATTTGACACATGGAGTTTGAAAAAGATCGATATTATGATTTGATCATTATATTTTAAAAATTAAACGATTTGTCCTTTATTTATGTTTTCCTTAAATAAATTAATTCTTTCTATTTTATAAAAAGAATTCAAAAAAAATTTAATAAGAACAAAATTAATAAGAAAAGAAAAAAATTTAATAATTTAAGCAATTATCAAATATAGAAACTAAATTGTTCAATTTTTAAAATACATGAATCAAGTTAAAATTGAATAACTAAATAATAAATTTCTCTTAATTGAGTAAATGATATATTTATGTTTTTACTTAAACTAATGATAATATTAAATGAAAACACCTTTAATTTTGATGAAAGTTTAAATAATGGATTAAATTGTTCAATTTATAAAATAAAGTGTCAAATCATAATATTAATTAAAACTTTGATATCAAATAATAAATTACCTTTTTTTTTATTAGGGTGAGTCTTGCATTTCACTATAATAATGATTTTAATAAATCTACTAATATATATACATCAGTTTCATGCAACAATTTCTCTGACCGCATGGAAAATTAATAATTTAAATAAATTTACAAAAGATTTATCTTCTACATTATGAAACATGCATTGGGATTTTCATCACTAAACAACTGAGGAGCATAAACATAGTGAATAAAATAAGGTACATTGCCCTCTGTAGTTTTTGCCTCCACCTTCTTCTCTTCCTTGAATTCTACAACATCAATCGACCCAATTGCTTTACCTTTAACTTCAACTTTTGCCTTTTCTTCCTTTACTGTTTTGTGTTCCTCTACTTTTGCCTTTTCTTCCTTTACTGTTTTTTGTTCCTCTACTTTTGCCTTTTCTTCCTTTACTGTTTTTTGTTCCTCAATCTTTTCTTCTTTTTTCTCTGGTTTGGAGGTCAAGATCTCAGCATTTTTGTGCACCTTCTTTCGTATGTAACCTAGTAGTTTATCGGGCTCTATGGTTCCATGAACCGTTAAGGTTTGAGCTTTCATGTCAGTTTTGACATTGTAAATGCCTGTATCGTATCATTAATCGATTAGATTCCGTAGATTTTTCCCCTTAATTATTTTGCTTTTCAAATATTAAAATTTTTTTACCTAAATTCGATCTAATAATTCATGATACAATATACATGATAAAACTCATATATTTATTTATATTTTAAGAAATTAGATATAAAACATCAAAATATTTGCATAATTTTGTAATTTATATAAACATTTTAATTTTGAATTAAGTATCCTAGACCTTCACATTTGGTGCAATTATAATCAAAGTTCAAAATTAATTTAAAAAAACTTAAATTTTGTAACCAGATGTCCTAAATTTTAAATTTTATTATCCAAATTCATATAAATTTATTTATATATGTTTTAAAATAAAGAGCATTATTTTTTTTATTGATATGGTCATATTTTTTTTAAAACAATCAATTAGCTTAAAAATTACCAAAATGCAAAATCTTTTAGGGCATTTAATTAATATAACTATAAGTTTAAGACATTTAGTTACCGGCAAAACTATAATTTCTGTAAATAAATTTTAAATTTTGGTTATAATTACACTCTATATGAAAAATTGAAATATTTAATTTAAAATTAAAATGTTCAAATAAAACTATAAATTATGCAAATATTTAGTATTTTATATCAAATTAAAATATTTAATTTAAAATTAAAATATTCAAATAAAATTATAAAGTATGCAAATATTTAATATTTTATATCCAATTACCTTTATATTTTAAATTCATAAGAAATGAAATTTAGACAAGTTTTTCTGGTAAAATATCCATCCATCGTCAGTTTGTTACCTTGGTGCTTCAATAACCTCCTTCGCAGGTCATCCTCGCATTTGTCACAATGCATGTTAACCTTTACTGTTGTTGTGCGTATAATTGCCTTCAAATAACATAGAAAAATAACTCAGTTATTACAATATATTTTTATATATAGTACGAATGCATTCACCTTATTATAGACAAAAAAAAAAAATATTCATTTATAGTGTGGCACTTGTATGTCAAAAATTTTGAGGAAAAAAAAAGTAAAGAATCATATGATTTACTTGTTAATAATACGAAATAAATAAATGCAATTATATAACCATTTCAATTTAGATATTTTGAATTTTGTACAAATAAAATTAAGTTATGAGTTATTTAAAATTTTGCGATTTTAAATTGGATTTAACAATTACACTAAAATTTGTCACTCAATCTCAATACCAATTCATGGGAACTTGAAATTAATTATGTAATACAAATGTATATAAATATATATAATTGATTAATTATTTTCATTATATGTTTGTGTAATTTATGTTTATCTATAATTCAAAATAGTAATATGTTAATATATTTACATGTATTTTAATAAAATTAAAGTTAAAATTAAAAAAATTACAGTTTAAAAAAAAAAGGCTGGGAATGGGAAATTCCTGTGGGAGTGAGAAGTAAGGACGGAATGGAAGATTTTCTCCCTGATAAGGAAACGGTAAAGGGAGTGGAGAATGACACGGAATTTTATAAAATTAAGGCTAAATAATTAAAAAAAATTCAAAATCTTTATAAATTTTTTAAATTTAACTAAAATTTTTTAATTTTATTAATTTAATTTTAAACTTTTATATTAATTTTAATTTTAATAATTAATTTAATTAAATTATTTAATTGAGAAAAGTAATTCATATATTTACTTATATTATTATATTAATAAATTTTTTTATTTTATATTAATTTTAATAGTATTTTTTTAATTAAATTCTGTTTCAAAAGTTATAATTACATTTCTTTAGTTATATTATTAGTTTATATTTTATATTTAAATATTTATTTTAATAATTTTTTCTTAAATTCAAAATAAAATAATGAAAAAAATGTGAATTAAAGTATAAATAAAAAGAAAAATAGGAAAAATTAAAAATTAAGTTAATAATGTTAGATATATTATTTATTTATTATATATATATTTATATCAATAATAAAAATATTAAATTTATTGAATAAGTTATTAAAATTAAAAAAATAGCTAAAATTAATAATAAATTGTTAATTAATCATTTCAATTATTTTTAATTAAATTTATTGTTAACATTGAAAATAATTGATAAAAATAAAAATGTTTTGATTAAAATTGATAATTTACATAATTTTTTTTTTATAATTTAGCAGTATAAAATTATATATATATATATATGTGTGTATATGAGAGAGAGCACACTCGTGCATGTATATGTATGTTCTTTGACACACACAAACATATATATATATATGTAAGATATCTAATTGTTATATATATATATATATATATATATATAACAATTAGATATCTTACACAGTCTTAGAGATGATTTTAATACCACTAAAACTAATGTTCATTAGTTAATTTTATTTGAGTTTCAATATATATATATATATATATATATATATATATATATACTTCTGATATGAGATAAAATAAAATGGGAATGTATATAGAACAGGCAAGTGGGTAAGTGGTTATAGTATTGTAAAAAATTTCATGAAAATGCATTTGT